>NC_086445.1:399058777-399307046 GCF_028390025.1 Pseudophryne corroboree
AGGGTGGCACTGCCGTCTCAGGATACGGCCGCCCTAAAGGATCCTGCGGATAGAAAGCAGGAAGCTATCCTGAAGTCTGTGTATACACACTCTGGTACTCTACTGAGACCTGCTATTGCTTCAGCCTGGATGTGTTGTGCTGCAGCAGCATGGACTGATACCCTGTCAGACAACATTGATTCCCTCGACAGGGATACTATTTTGCTAACCATCGAACATATAAAAGACGTCGTCTTATATATGCGGGATGCACAGAGGGACATTTGTCTGCTGGCATCTAGAATTAATGCAATGTCCATTTCTGCCAGGAGAGTATTATGGACTCGGCAGTGGACAGGTGATGCTGATTCTAAAAAACACATGGAGGTTTTGCCTTATAAGGGTGAGGAATTGTTTGGGGACGGTCTCTCGGACCTCGTATCCACAGCAACTGCTGGGAAGTCGACTTTTTTACCTCAGGTTCCCTCACAGCCTAAGAAAGCACCGTATTATCAAATGCAGTCCTTTCGGCCTCAGAAAGGCAAGATGGTCAGAGGAGCATCCTTTCTGGCCAGAGACAAGGGTAGAGGAAAGAAACTGCACCAGGCAGCCAGTTCCCAGGAACAAAAATCCTCCCCTGCTTCCACTAAGTCCACCGCATGACGTTGGGGCTCCACAGGCGGAGCCAGGTGCGGTGGGGGCGCGTCTCCGAAACTTCAGCAACCAGTGGGTTCGCTCACAAGTGGATCTCTGGGCTGTACAAATTGTATCTCAGGGATACAAGCTGGAGTTCGAGGCGACTCCCCGTCGCCGTTACCTCAAATCAGCCTTGCCAGCTGCTCCCAGGGAAAGGGAGGTAGTACTGGCTGCCATTCAGAAGCTGTACCTCCAGCAGATGATAATCAAGGTCCCCCTCCTGCAACAGGGCAGGGGTTACTATTCCACAATGTTTGTGGTACCGAAACCGGACGGTTCGGTGAGACCCATCCTGAATTTAAAATCCTTGAACACTTATATAAAGAAGTTCAAGTTCAAAATGGAATCGCTCAGAGCGGTCATTGCAAGCCTGGAAGAGGGGGATTTTATGGTGTCGCTGGACATAAAAGATGCTTACTTGCATGTCCCCATTTACCCACCTCACCAGGAATACCTCAGGTTTGTGGTACAAGACTGTCATTACCAATTCCAGACGTTGCCGTTTGGTCTCTCCACGGCACCGAGAATATTTACCAAGGTAATGGCCGAAATGATGATACTCCTTCGGAAGAAGGGAGTTATAATTATCCCGTACTTGGACGATCTCCTCATAAAGGCGAGGTCCAGAGAGCAGTTGTTGGTCAGCGTAGCACTCTCTCAGGAAGTGTTGCAACAGCACGGCTGGATTCTGAATATCCCAAAGTCGCAGCTGATTCCTGCGACGCGTCTGCTTTTCCTGGGCATGATTCTGGACACAGAACAGAAGAAGGTGTTTCTCCCGGTGGAGAAGGCCCAGGAATTGTCATCTCTGGTCAGGGACCTCCTGAAACCAAAACAGGTATCGGTGCATCACTGCACGCGAGTCCTGGGAAAGATGGTGGCTTCTTACGAAGCAATTCCCTTCGGCAGGTTCCATGCAAGGATCTTTCAGTGGGATCTGTTGGACAAATGGTCCGGATTGCATCTTCAGAAGCATCGGTTGATCACCCTGTCCCCAAGGGCCAGGGTGTCTCTGCTGTGGTGGCTGGAGAGTGCTCATCTTCTCGAGGGCCGCAGGTTCGGCATACAGGACTGGGTCCTGGTGACCACGGATGCAAGCCTCCGAGGATGGGGGGCAGTCACTCAGGGAAGAAACTTCCAAGGACAGTGGTCAAGTCTGGAGACTTCACTACACATAAATACTGGAACTAAGGGCCATTTACAACGCCCTGAGTCAAGCAGAGCCCCTGCTTCAAAACCAACCTGTACTGATTCAGTCAGACAACATCACGGCGGTCGCCCATGTAAACCGCCAGGGCGGCACGAGAAGCAGGATGGCAATGGCAGATGCCACAAGGATTCTTTGATGGGCGGAGAATCACATGCTAGCACTGTCAGCAGTGTTCATTCCGGGAGTGGACAACTGGGAAGCAGACTTCCTCAGCAGGCACGACCTCCACCCGGGAGAGTGGGGACTTCATCAAGAAGTCTTCACACAGATTGTAAATCGCTGGGAACTGCCACTGGTGGACATGATGGCGTCCCGCCTCAACAAAAAGCTAAAAAAATATTGCGCCAGGTCAAGGGACCCTCAGGCGATAGCTGTGGACGCACTAGTGACACCGTGGGTGTACCAGTCGGTTTATGTGTTCCCTCCTCTTCCTCTCATACCCAAGGTACTGAGGATAGTAAGAAAGAGAGGAGTAAGAACTATACTCATCGTTCCGGTTTGGCCAAGAAGAACACTTGGTACCCAGAACTACAAGAAATGATCTCAGAGGACCCATGGCCTCTGCCTCTCAGACAGGACCTGTTACAACAGGGGCCCTGTCTGTTCCAAGACTTACCGCGGCTGCGTTTGACGGCATGGCGGTTGAACGCCGGATCCTAGCGGAAAAGGGCATACCAGATGAAGTTATTCCTACGCTGATAAAGGCTAGGAAAGACGTGACAGCAAAACATTATCACCGAATATGGCGAAAATATGTTGCTTGGTGTGAGGCCATGAAGGCCCCTACAGAGGAATTCCAGCTGGGTCGATTCCTGCACTTCCTACAGTCAGGAGTGTCTATGGGCCTAAAATTAGGATCCATAAAGGTCCAGATTTCGGCCCTATCTATTTTCTTTCAAAAAGAACTGGCTTCACTGCCTGAAGTTCAGACGTTTGTTAAGGGAGTGCTGCATATTCAGCCCCCTTTTGTGCCTCCAGTGGCACCTTGGGATCTTAACGTTGTGTTGGATTTCCTGAAATCACACTGGTTTGAGCCACTTAAGACCGTGGAGCTAAAGTATCTCACGTGGAAGGTGGTCATGTTGTTGGCCTTAGCTTCGGCTAGGCGTGTGTCAGAATTGGCGGCTTTGTCATGTAAAAGCCCATATGTGATCTTCCATATGGACAGGGCAGAATTGAGGACTCGTCCCCAATTTCTCCCAAAGGTGGTATCAGCGTTTCATTTGAACCAACCTATTGTGGTGCCTGTGGCTACTCGGGACTTGGAGGATTCCAAGTTGCTGGACGTAGTCCGGGCCTTGAAAATTTATGTTTCCAGGACGGCTGGAGTCAGAAAAACTGACTCGCTATTTATCCTGCATGCACCCAACAAGCTGGGTGCTCCTGCTTCAAAGCAAACTATTGCTCGCTGGATCTGTAGCACGATTCAGCAGGCTCATTCTGCGGCAGGATTGCCGCATTCAAAATCGGTGAAGGCCCATTTCACAAAAGGAAGGTGGGCTCTTCTTGGGCGGCTGCCCGAGGGGTCTCGGCATTACAGCTTTGCCGAGCTGCTACTTGGTCGGGTTTAAACACATTTGCAAAATTCTACAAGTTTGATACCCTGGCTGAGGAGGACCTTGAGTTTGCCCATTCGGTGCTGCAGAGTCATCCGCACTCTCCCGCCCGTTTGGGAGATTTGGTATAATCCCCATGGTCCTTACGGTGTTCCCAGCATCCACTAGGACGTCAGAGAAAATAAGAATTTACTCACCGGTAATTCTATTTCTCGTAGTCCGTAGTGGATGCTGGGCGCCCGTCCCAAGTGCGGACTCTCTGCAATACATGTATATAGTTATTGCTTCACTAAAGGGTTATTGTTATGAGCCATCCGTAAACGGAGGCTCAGTTGTTGTTCATACTGTTAACTGGGTATGGTTATCACAAGTTGTACAGTGTGATTGGTGTGGCTGGTATGAGTCTTACCCTGGATTCCAAATCCTTTCCTTGTTGTGTCAGCTCTTCCGGGCACAGTTTCCCTAACTGAGGTCTGGAGGAGGAGCATAGAGGGAGGAGCCAGTGCACACCAGATAGTACCTAATCTTTCTTTTAGAGTGCCCAGTCTCCTGCGGAGCCCGTCTATTCCCCATGGTCCTTACGGAGTTCCCAGCATCCACTACAGATTACGAGAAATAGAATTACCGGTGAGTAAATTCTTATTATATCATATGTGTGTGTGTGTTTATATGTATGTATGTATGTATATACATGTGTATATATGTATGCACATGGATATATATGTACTATAATTAAAATAAAGTAAACTTTTATTGCACTTGCACTTACAAGTGCCACCAGGAAAACAGCAGGCTGCAGAGGACGCTAGACAGCCATTAATAATACTCATGCAGCTAAATAAAAATAAAATATATATATATATATATAGTGTACAAGAATGAACCGTCACTCGTGGCTGAAAATCAATTTGTTGCGGTGCCTTCAGTATGAAATGGGTAAAGCAAACAGAAGGACTGCGGCACTCAGGTTTAAAGATGAAGAAAAGTGGTTAATTTATTCTGGCAAAGCCATCATCAAAGAAATGCCATGTGAGGCCGACGTTTCGGTGTCTAGCACCGTTTTCAAGGCAGGCATGAAGGATAAAACAAACATTACATGTAGTTTAAAACTCACCTAAATAGGGGAGACAGTCACCGTCGCGGGAGAGCCGGGTCCGGCGTGCGCTTCCGCCCATTGGAGTCGCGGGTGCGTCACATCCGGTGACGTCAGACGGGATCCTCACCGGTTACCATGGCAACGCGTCCCGTCGTCTTGGCGACGCGTCTGTTAGCCGGTGCCAGTTGTAGGAGACCGCTGATTGATCTCCCCGGCCCTCACCGCAGGCGTCTGCATGTCATACACAAAAAAAGCATAATTAGTGAGTGGGCAAAACGTGAAATAAACAAGGAAATAAATATCAATTATAACAACAACAATAATGTGTATAACTGTAAGCTAACTAATGCCCACTAATGTAGGTTATGCTGATCCTGGGCAGTAAAGAATTCCCACAGGTCAGACCTACAGCATTGAAGCAGTTACATGTGCTGGCAAGTTTAGGATGCAGGTAACTCGAGGGACTCAGTGCCATATTTATCAACGGAACACATTCCAATTAAGTCTCTCGTTCATTCCGTTAGGAGCTACGGTGTTTAGAACATGAATCCATCTGCTCTCGCATTTGGGCAATTTTCCATCGCGGTCGCCTCCTCTGATGGACACTGGTATATGGTCGATCAGGATGTGTTTTAATTGTGCTAAAGTGTGGCCTGTGGTCAGAAAATGACGAGCCACAGGTTGTTCGGCCACCTTTGTCTTCAACGCTTTGCTGATAGCTGAGCGATGGAGAGCCATGCGTTCTCGTACTGTCCGTGTGGTTTTGCCCACATAATACTTGTTACATGGGCAAATTATGATGTAAACTACATGGGTGGAGAGGCATGATAGCGCAAATTTAATCTGAAAGCTTCGGTTAGAGTGTGGATGTTGAAAGCAGCTGCCTGTGAGCATATGATTGCAGGTAGTGCATCTAGGGCATTTATAGCAGCCGGGTGGTCTTGTCATAAAGTGTGGTTCCACTGTTGTTTGATTAAAGCCCGTGATGTCAGTATGGACCACCATGTCGCGGATGTTTCTGCCCCTTGTGAAGCATGCCATTGGTCTTTTATTTCGGAAACAAGGTAAATCCTTGTCTGTGGCCACAATTGGCCACAGGGCCCTGCTTGCCCTTTGTACGACCTGACTCGAGGTGGTAAATGCCATTTTCCATGGTAGGACTTGGTTGGTAATACGGTCACGAGGGAGTAATAATTGTTCACGGCTCATGGACAGAACCTCTTGTTTTTGTTGTTTTAAGGCTGTGAAGTTATAGCCCCTAGTGACAAATTTGTCAATAACATTATCGATCCCTCTGGCAGCTGTTATGGGGTTATCAGCAATTCTTGCCACTCGCATCATTTGGGACTTTGGCAAGCCTCGTTTAAGAGGTTTAGGATGATGGCTAGAGGCCAGCAAGAGTGTATTTCTATCGGTGGGCTTGGAGTATACCTCGGTGTGCAAGCCGTCTGGTTGGAGCGTGACAAGGACATCTAGATAGTGGATCGAAGTCGTACTGTGTTGGAAGGTTACTTTAATGGTGGACTCTCTGCTATTGATGTCCTCGATCATCTGGTAAAGCAATTCTTCGCTACCGGTCCATAAGATGAATACATCATCGATGTAGCGCATGTAGGTTTTAATGTGTCGTTGATAGTCCTCATTAAGGAAAAACATGCTAGCCTCCTCATGGAACATAAAGATGTTCGCATAACTCGGTGCCACATGGCTTCCCATGGCACAGCCTGAGAGTTGGCGGTAGAATTGACCGTTATAGATGAAATAATTTCTAGTAAGCGTGAGTTCCAAGAGTTGCATGAACAAATCAATGTCCAAGTCCTTGATGTTTTGAGTTTCATAAAACCGTCTGGTAGCCATCAATCCCTGATAATGGGGGATAGATGTATACAGGCTAGTAATATCAAGTGTGCATAATATGCTATTGGATGGCACGTTATCAATTGCTGTCAGCCGTACTAGGAAATCTGTGGTATCTTTAATCAATGTAGGTTGACTCATCACATGTGGTTGTAGGATACAGTCCAAATACATGGAAATGGGATGGTAAAGAGAATTGCGAGCGGAGATTATTGGTCGTCCGGGTGGTTGGGTCAGGTTTTTGTGGATTTTTGGAACGGTGTATAAGACCGGGCAGACAGGGAAAGGCTGTAGGAGTGCTTTCAGAAGTTTTGAATCAACATCACCCCGCTGATGTGCCAGTTGCAAAAGATCTTGAAGTTCCTTTTGGTATTGGGTGGTTGGATCTCTGGGTAATGATTCATATACCTGTGCATCAGCGAGTTGCCTCTCGATTTCGGCCATATAGTCCGATAGATTCTGAATTACAATAGCGCCCCCCTTGTCGGCGGGGCGCACTATGATATCGCGGTATCCAGATAGGTCACGTAAAGCTTGGGATTCATAGCGGCTCAAGTTATGATGGATTATTGGTTGTACTTGAGCAAATTTTTGCACCGAATTGTCCATTAGTCGAGTGTAGGTTTTAATAGAACTATTATTGGATAGTGGATCAAACTTTGATGAGCTTCTTCTGGATAAGAACGTCTGTGTGGGTGTATCCTGTCTCAAAGAGTCAGAATGTTGAAAGAATTCTTGTAGACGAAGGGTTCTAGAAAACTGGTGTAGTTCAATGTTCCAGTTTAGATCGTTATGAGGGTTGGTGGGGACGAATGATAGCCCCTTACTTAGCACCTTTTCTTCGTTTTCCGTAAGACGTCTAGAGGATAGGTTATAGACTATTTTCGTTTGTTCTTGAGAGAGTTGTCTTCTTTTTTGCCTCGCGTTTTGACCCCCCCGACGGGTGGCTTGGTGTTTAAGGTGGACTTTTTTTGAGCCGTTGTTTTGCTGGCTAAAGGGATTGATGGTCCTTCTAAAGGGTCATCAGATTCGCGGGTCATGAATTCACTATCACTGTTTGAGGTGTGGGCGTCTCTCACTTGCACTTCACGCCGCCTCCTCCAGCTCTGTCTTGAATAGGATTCTGTAGGTTTTGACCTGCGGTTTTCCCCCCCCATGAGCCAGTGGTATACCCGATTGGACTCATAGTCGGTCTGGACTATCTCAAATTTCTTGGTTTTAAACTTAACGAGCTCCTGTTGGTAGGTCTCCATTTTGGTTTTAATTGATGCATAGAGGTCACTGTTCGCATCGCTGGTCAGAACCTCATGGTGGCAGTCTTCCAACTTTGCAATTTTTTCACGTGCCAACTTCAGTTCTCGTTCCGATTCTTGTATGACCAGGAGCATTAGGTCCAGGCTGCATTTATTGACTATGCCAATCCATTTCTGGCAAAAGTCTGGATTGAAACGTCCAATGGTGGGTGCATTTCGCACCCGAAATCCTCGCGGGATCATATGGTGTCTATAGTATTTTGTGAGAGAAATCCCATGCATGAGATAGTCAGTCTCTCGTTTTTTGAGTTTAAACAATTGATCACAGACGTCCTCCGCTGGAAGCACAATGTCTCTGTTGGGCCATTCGTCTTTAAAGAGAATATTTTCTACTTCCTCGTCTGTAAAGCAGTGCGTGAATCCCTGAGTGACAGGCATGCCTGCATAACCTGCAGGTAACTTGGTACCAGCAATGCTGCCGGAATGGGCCGGTGCTGCATCTGCACTGTCCATATTGTGTGTGACTGACAGTTCAGTGACTGTTTTAAGCTGTATGGCAACAGCTCAGTGGTAAACAGTGTTTCAGTAGCTGGTGGTGCTCGGTTCCGAGAGGGGGCATACAGCTCCCAAAGAATCCAGTGTACAAGAATGAACCGTCACTCGTGGCTGAAAATCAATTTGTTGCGGTGCCTTCAGTATGAAATGGGTAAAGCAAACAGAAGGACTGCGGCACTCAGGTTTAAAGATGAAGAAAAGTGGTTAATTTATTCTGGCAAAGCCATCATCAAAGAAATGCCATGTGAGGCCGACGTTTCGGTGTCTAGCACCGTTTTCAAGGCAGGCATGAAGGATAAAACAAACATTACATGTAGTTTAAAACTCACCTAAATAGGGGAGACAGTCACCGTCGCGGGAGAGCCGGGTCCGGCGTGCGCTTCCGCCCATTGGAGTCGCGGGTGCGTCACATCCGGTGACGTCAGACGGGATCCTCACCGGTTACCATGGCAACGCGTCCCGTCGTCTTGGCGACGCGTCTGTTAGCCGGTGCCAGTTGTAGGAGACCGCTGATTGATCTCCCCGGCCCTCACCGCAGGCGTCTGCATGTCATACACAAAAAAAGCATAATTAGTGAGTGGGCAAAACGTGAAATAAACAAGGAAATAAATATCAATTATAACAACAACAATAATGTGTATAACTGTAAGCTAACTAATGCCCACTAATGTAGGTTATGCTGATCCTGGGCAGTAAAGAATTCCCACAGGTCAGACCTACAGCATTGAAGCAGTTACATGTGCTGGCAAGTTTAGGATGCAGGTAACTCGAGGGACTCAGTGCCATATTTATCAACGGAACACATTCCAATTAAGTCTCTCGTTCATTCCGTTAGGAGCTACGGTGTTTAGAACATGAATCCATCTGCTCTCGCATTATTACTCCCTCGTGACCGTATTACCAACCAAGTCCTACCATGGAAAATGGCATTTACCACCTCGAGTCAGGTCGTACAAAGGGCAAGCAGGGCCCTGTGGCCAATTGTGGCCACAGACAAGGATTTACCTTGTTTCCGAAATAAAAGACCAATGGCATGCTTCACAAGGGGCAGAAACATCCGCGACATGGTGGTCCATACTGACATCACGGGCTTTAATCAAACAACAGTGGAACCACACTTTATGACAAGACCACCCGGCTGCTATAAATGCCCTAGATGCACTACCTGCAATCATATGCTCACAGGCAGCTGCTTTCAACATCCACACTCTAACCGAAGCTTTCAGATTAAATTTGCGCTATCATGCCTCTCCACCCATGTAGTTTACATCATAATTTGCCCATGTAACAAGTATTATGTGGGCAAAACCACACGGACAGTACGAGAACGCATGGCTCTCCATCGCTCAGCTATCAGCAAAGCGTTGAAGACAAAGGTGGCCGAACAACCTGTGGCTCGTCATTTTCTGACCACAGGCCACACTTTAGCACAATTAAAACACATCCTGATCGACCATATACCAGTGTCCATCAGAGGAGGCGACCGCGATGGAAAATTGCTCAAATGCGAGAGCAGATGGATTCATGTTCTAAACACCGTAGCTCCTAACGGAATGAACGAGAGACTTAATTGGAATGTGTTCCGTTGATAAATATGGCACTGAGTCCCTCGAGTTACCTGCATCCTAAACTTGCCAGCACATGTAACTGCTTCAATGCTGTAGGTCTGACCTGTGGGAATTCTTTACTGCCCAGGATCAGCATAACCTACATTAGTGGGCATTAGTTAGCTTACAGTTATACACATTATTGTTGTTGTTATAATTGATATTTATTTCCTTGTTTATTTCACGTTTTGCCCACTCACTAATTATGCTTTTTTTGTGTATGACATGCAGACGCCTGCGGTGAGGGCCGGGGAGATCAATCAGCGGTCTCCTACAACTGGCACCGGCTAACAGACGCGTCGCCAAGACGACGGGACGCGTTGCCATGGTAACCGGTGAGGATCCCGTCTGACGTCACCGGATGTGACGCACCCGCGACTCCAATGGGCGGAAGCGCACGCCGGACCCGGCTCTCCCGCGACGGTGACTGTCTCCCCTATTTAGGTGAGTTTTAAACTACATGTAATGTTTGTTTTATCCTTCATGCCTGCCTTGAAAACGGTGCTAGACACCGAAACGTCGGCCTCACATGGCATTTCTTTGATGATGGCTTTGCCAGAATAAATTAACCACTTTTCTTCATCTTTAAACCTGAGTGCCGCAGTCCTTCTGTTTGCTTTACCCATTTCATACTGAAGGCACCGCAACAAATTGATTTTCAGCCACGAGTGACGGTTCATTCTTGTACACTGGATTCTTTGGGAGCTGTATGCCCCCTCTCGGAACCGAGCACCACCAGCTACTGAAACACTGTTTACCACTGAGCTGTTGCCATACAGCTTAAAACAGTCACTGAACTGTCAGTCACACACAATATGGACAGTGCAGATGCAGCACCGGCCCATTCCGGCAGCATTGCTGGTACCAAGTTACCTGCAGGTTATGCAGGCATGCCTGTCACTCAGGGATTCACGCACTGCTTTACAGACGAGGAAGTAGAAAATATTCTCTTTAAAGACGAATGGCCCAACAGAGACATTGTGCTTCCAGCGGAGGACGTCTGTGATCAATTGTTTAAACTCAAAAAACGAGAGACTGACTATCTCATGCATGGGATTTCTCTCACAAAATACTATAGACACCATATGATCCCGCGAGGATTTCGGGTGCGAAATGCACCCACCATTGGACGTTTCAATCCAGACTTTTGCCAGAAATGGATTGGCATAGTCAATAAATGCAGCCTGGACCTAATGCTCCTGGTCATACAAGAATCGGAACGAGAACTGAAGTTGGCACGTGAAAAAATTGCAAAGTTGGAAGACTGCCACCATGAGGTTCTGACCAGCGATGCGAACAGTGACCTCTATGCATCAATTAAAACCAAAATGGAGACCTACCAACAGGAGCTCGTTAAGTTTAAAACCAAGAAATTTGAGATAGTCCAGACCGACTATGAGTCCAATCGGGTATACCACTGGCTCATGGGGGGGGAAAACCGCAGGTCAAAACCTACAGAATCCTATTCAAGACAGAGCTGGAGGAGGCGGCGTGAAGTGCAAGTGAGAGACGCCCACACCTCAAACAGTGATAGTGAATTCATGACCCGCGAATCTGATGACCCTTTAGAAGGACCATCAATCCCTTTAGCCAGCAAAACAACGGCTCAAAAAAAGTCCACCTTAAACACCAAGCCACCCGTCGGGGGGGTCAAAACGCGAGGCAAAAAAGAAGACAACTCTCTCAAGAACAAACGAAAATAGTCTATAACCTATCCTCTAGACGTCTTACGGAAAACGAAGAAAAGGTGCTAAGTAAGGGGCTATCATTCGTCCCCACCAACCCTCATAACGATCTAAACTGGAACATTGAACTACACCAGTTTTCTAGAACCCTTCGTCTACAAGAATTCTTTCAACATTCTGACTCTTTGAGACAGGATACACCCACACAGACGTTCTTATCCAGAAGAAGCTCATCAAAGTTTGATCCACTATCCAATAATAGTTCTATTAAAACCTACACTCGACTAATGGACAATTCGGTGCAAAAATTTGCTCAAGTACAACCAATAATCCATCATAACTTGAGCCGCTATGAATCCCAAGCTTTACGTGACCTATCTGGATACCGCGATATCATAGTGCGCCCCGCCGACAAGGGGGGCGCTATTGTAATTCAGAATCTATCGGACTATATGGCCGAAATCGAGAGGCAACTCGCTGATGCACAGGTATATGAATCATTACCCAGAGATCCAACCACCCAATACCAAAAGGAACTTCAAGATCTTTTGCAACTGGCACATCAGCGGGGTGATGTTGATTCAAAACTTCTGAAAGCACTCCTACAGCCTTTCCCTGTCTGCCCGGTCTTATACACCGTTCCAAAAATCCACAAAAACCTGACCCAACCACCCGGACGACCAATAATCTCCGCTCGCAATTCTCTTTACCATCCCATTTCCATGTATTTGGACTGTATCCTACAACCACATGTGATGAGTCAACCTACATTGATTAAAGATACCACAGATTTCCTAGTACGGCTGACAGCAATTGATAACGTGCCATCCAATAGCATATTATGCACACTTGATATTACTAGCCTGTATACATCTATCCCCCATTATCAGGGATTGATGGCTACCAGACGGTTTTATGAAACTCAAAACATCAAGGACTTGGACATTGATTTGTTCATGCAACTCTTGGAACTCACGCTTACTAGAAATTATTTCATCTATAACGGTCAATTCTACCGCCAACTCTCAGGCTGTGCCATGGGAAGCCATGTGGCACCGAGTTATGCGAACATCTTTATGTTCCATGAGGAGGCTAGCATGTTTTTCCTTAATGAGGACTATCAACGACACATTAAAACCTACATGCGCTACATCGATGATGTATTCATCTTATGGACCGGTAGCGAAGAATTGCTTTACCAGATGATCGAGGACATCAATAGCAGAGAGTCCACCATTAAAGTAACCTTCCAACACAGTACGACTTCGATCCACTATCTAGATGTCCTTGTCACGCTCCAACCAGACGGCTTGCACACCGAGGTATACTCCAAGCCCACCGATAGAAATACACTCTTGCTGGCCTCTAGCCATCATCCTAAACCTCTTAAACGAGGCTTGCCAAAGTCCCAAATGATGCGAGTGGCAAGAATTGCTGATAACCCCATAACAGCTGCCAGAGGGATCGATAATGTTATTGACAAATTTGTCACTAGGGGCTATAACTTCACAGCCTTAAAACAACAAAAACAAGAGGTTCTGTCCATGAGCCGTGAACAATTATTACTCCCTCGTGACCGTATTACCAACCAAGTCCTACCATGGAAAATGGCATTTACCACCTCGAGTCAGGTCGTACAAAGGGCAAGCAGGGCCCTGTGGCCAATTGTGGCCACAGACAAGGATTTACCTTGTTTCCGAAATAAAAGACCAATGGCATGCTTCACAAGGGGCAGAAACATCCGCGACATGGTGGTCCATACTGACATCACGGGCTTTAATCAAACAACAGTGGAACCACACTTTATGACAAGACCACCCGGCTGCTATAAATGCCCTAGATGCACTACCTGCAATCATATGCTCACAGGCAGCTGCTTTCAACATCCACACTCTAACCGAAGCTTTCAGATTAAATTTGCGCTATCATGCCTCTCCACCCATGTAGTTTACATCATAATTTGCCCATGTAACAAGTATTATGTGGGCAAAACCACACGGACAGTACGAGAACGCATGGCTCTCCATCGCTCAGCTATCAGCAAAGCGTTGAAGACAAAGGTGGCCGAACAACCTGTGGCTCGTCATTTTCTGACCACAGGCCACACTTTAGCACAATTAAAACACATCCTGATCGACCATATACCAGTGTCCATCAGAGGAGGCGACCGCGATGGAAAATTGCCCAAATGCGAGAGCAGATGGATTCATGTTCTAAACACCGTAGCTCCTAACGGAATGAACGAGAGACTTAATTGGAATGTGTTCCGTTGATAAATATGGCACTGAGTCCCTCGAGTTACCTGCATCCTAAACTTGCCAGCACATGTAACTGCTTCAATGCTGTAGGTCTGACCTGTGGGAATTCTTTACTGCCCAGGATCAGCATAACCTACATTAGTGGGCATTAGTTAGCTTACAGTTATACACATTATTGTTGTTGTTATAATTGATATTTATTTCCTTGTTTATTTCACGTTTTGCCCACTCACTAATTATGCTTTTTTTGTGTATGACATGCAGACGCCTGCGGTGAGGGCCGGGGAGATCAATCAGCGGTCTCCTACAACTGGCACCGGCTAACAGACGCGTCGCCAAGACGACGGGACGCGTTGCCATGGTAACCGGTGAGGATCCCGTCTGACGTCACCGGATGTGACGCACCCGCGACTCCAATGGGCGGAAGCGCACGCCGGACCCGGCTCTCCCGCGACGGTGACTGTCTCCCCTATTTAGGTGAGTTTTAAACTACATGTAATGTTTGTTTTATCCTCCATGCCTGCCTTGAAAACGGTGCTAGACACCGAAACGTCGGCCTCACATGGCATTTCTTTGATGATGGCTTTGCCAGAATAAATTAACCACTTTTCTTCATCTTTAAACCTGAGTGCCGCAGTCCTTCTGTTTGCTTTATATATATATATATATATATATTTTTTTTTTAGTGGAGGGGGGCTTCTGGGTGCTCGGAAACCCCCCTGGGTGCGCCACTGCACATAACTGGTAATTGAATTTCCCCTACCTGAAGCTGTCATGTGAATGCTGCAAAGTTCTACAGTATTTTTATACAGAAATGTTTTTATTTTGTTTTACTAATTAACAATATTTATTCACCATGGCAAGAAAATTAAAGGAAATTTCAGTAATGCTGGATGTGATCTATCTGCTATGCTGCAAAAACAAAGTGTTATTTTTAAAGTAACGACTTTTAATTTCTAAGAAAAATATGATCTCTAAAAATAGCTCAGTGTCAGCTAGATGCAGCCACCTGAACTTGTCTCTAGGAACTGACACAGCAGCTGGCGATGGTAAGGTACAGGATGTCTTGCCCGAAGACCTGTGCAGTCACACTACTAAATATAGTGTTTGACCTACTACTTGGTTGTACTTAACTAGGGGATACGGTCATTAGGTCGACCACTATTGGTCGACATGCATTAGGTTGACATGGTCACTCGGTCGACATGTTCATTAGGTCGACATGAAGGTTGACATGGAAAAAGGTCGACATGAGTTTTTCAAAATTTTTTTTTTTTTTTTACTATTTCACACTTTACGATCCACATGGACTATGATTGGGAATAGTAACCTGCGCCGAGCGCAGCGGCAGTGGAGCGAGGCACCTTGCCTGAAGCATGGCGAGTGCAGCGAGACATGCGAGGGGACACGGTGCACTAATTGGAGTTCCCCGTCACTTTACGAAGAAAACGACACCAAAAAAAGTAAAAAAAACCTCATGTCGACCTAGTGATCATGTCAACCAATAGTGGTCGACCTAATGACCCATACCCTTTACTAGTTTTAGTTTTTGAAAAAAAGTTCAGGTTGGTATAGTTTCATATTTTATGTACTTTTTACATATAAAACTATTCGTTTAAGCATTTCAATTTTCATAGTTGGTTACGGATAAAAATGAGGTATATTGCTGATGTGTGTGTGTGTGTGTGTGTATGTATATGTGTATATATATATATATATATATATATATATATATATATATATATATATTGTGGCAGAGACAGCATTGTTCCATGTGAAAGTAATGTGGAGGGTCCAGACCAGGTTTTGGAAACAGTAGCAGAATCCCAGGTGTGTGATCAGTAGCACCTGGGATTTCCTGATATAAGGGTTTCCAGGGCATAGTCACCTTGCTCTTGACGGTGGAATAGCTACCCGAGTGATAGACCGGGTTGTGTGAGTTAGACTAGGGACCACTGGCGCCTATCAAGAGTCTGCTATGCTGTGAGTACCTGTATGCTACTGCCTGTAATACCGACTGTATGGAATTAACTTGCTATGCGGTGACCTGCTGTGAAAAATAAACACCAAAAGTTTTCATCTGAGTCCCTGTGTGTGTGTGATCCTTGTCACAAGTGGTGGAGAATGCGAGCAAGGACACGGTGTACAGCAGAAACAGTTGGTAAGCCTACCTGTGTTTAAACTGCAAGTTTTCCTTTTTTCCTCTCTGGCTATGCAGTGCATGTGGCAGTCTTAAAGGGCCATAGCATTATAGGCAGATGGTTTGCCGTTATGTGTTATATAAGCCAGCAAAGCAGGCGGGTGTCCGCTTGGCCTGTTTGATAAGCCTGGCACATTATATTGTCCTTAAAGGGGCCACGCAGGGCAATATGGAGGAATTTCTAAAACAATTTGCTGAACTTGCAGCTGGGCAACAAACCTAGATTCAAATGTTACATGAGGGCCAACAAGCCCAGATAGCTGGGCAACAAACTCAGATTCAAATGTTACATGAGGGCCAACGAACCCAGGCTGAAAGACAGCAAACTCAAATTCAAATGTTGTGTGATGAGTTAAAAGCGCTAAAGAAATCTGAGCCAGAGCGGGAAAGGCTGCTGAAGCTCACCCCAGCGGATGATATAGAGGCATTCCTTTGCACGTTTGAGCGCATGGCCACGCGGTTGCGATGGCCTGCGGAGGAATGGTCTGACAGGCTGGCTCCCTGTTTAACAGGGGTGGCACAGCGGGCGTATGTGGACATGACTGTGGCTGAGACATGCTCCTATCCTGCCCTGAAAAAGGCTATACTGGATAGGATTGGAGTGATGGGGCCCAGCAAAACCCAAGAATTCCATGACTGGCGGCTGGAGTGCTCTGAGCCTCCCAGGATTCAGCTGGCTAGACTAGCCTGATTGACAAAGGCCTGGTTGCAGCCGGATAAAAACTCTGCAGTACAGATTGTGGAAGTAGTCGCACTGGACCAGGCTATGCAAGTGTTAGACCGCTCGGTGCAGCAGGGGGTCCTTCAGGCTGACCCCCCAGACATTTGAGGAGCTGGTGGTGGTGATTGAGTGGCACCTGACGCTGGGTAAGCTGAATAAAGCCAGGTCAGGATACGGGCCAACACCTAAACCCAGGACTCAGGTCCCAGTAGTTAAACCAAAGGCTCCGCCTCCCTTGGTGTGCTTCGAGTGCGGCAAGCCTGGTCATGTACGGCGGGACTGCCCAAAACAGGGCAAGCCGATGGATTGCAGTGCGGGGAAAACTGCTCAGCCGTTGGTCAGCATGGCGGCGGCAGGGGTATCCCAAGCAGTGTCCTCCCTGTTCTGGGTGCAGGTACAGGTGGGAAACCAGGAGATTTGGGCCCTGGTGGATACTGGTAGTGAGCTCCCAACGTGGTTCCCCTGGCAGCTGACAAGGTCCAGCCTCCTGTCAGGGTGTTGTGCGTCCATGGCGATGTAGAAGAGTGCCCACGTGTCTACTTACCCCTGGTCGTTCAAGGTTAGTCGTTAAAGGTGGTGGCGGCAGTGACCTCCAGACCCCCGTATCCGCTGATCCTGGGCCGGGACTTTCCATTGCTGCAGGAGCTGATTACCTGGCATGCTACCCATAAACCGTCAACCACCGAAACAACTCAGAAGCCAGAGACCAGAGACTACCAAAGTTTAGCATCCGGGAGAAAGGCTGCCGGTCCCAGACCACTCCAAGAGACTGAGTCCGAGGCCCATTGGAACCCAGTTGGTGAGAAGATATCACTGCATGACTTTGGGAGAGATCAACGCAATGACAGCAATTTGACACACGCCTTTGAGACTGTTAAAGTAGTTAACGGCAGGGTAGTTGATGCTTTACCATCAGAGGGTGTACCATATTTTGTGTTGAAAAATGATTTGCTGTATCGTGTCGCTACTTTACAAGGAAAACGGGTAGATCAGCTCTTAGTTCCCCGAAAACTGTAATGGTTGGTGTTAGAAGCTGCCCATACGCATTTGTGGGGTGGCCATCTAGGGGAGGAGAAAACACTCCAACGCATCCAGTTAAGGTTCTTTTGGCCTAGCATCTATGCTTCCATTAAGAGGTATTGTCAGGAATGCCCAGTCTGCCAGAGAACAGCCCCACGGCCAGAGTTTAGAGCTCCACTGGTACCCCTCCCTATCATTTCCGTACCTTTTGAGCGGAGTGGTATGGATCTGATAGGGCCAGTGGAAAAATCTGCTCGGGGACACCAATACATATTGGTGGTAGTTGATTATGCCACCAGATACCCAAAAGCTATACCCCTGCGCAATATGAAATCTAGAACTATTGCCAGAGAACTACTAACCATGTATACCCGGTTAGGAATACCGAAAGAGGTCCTAACGGATCAAGGTACACCTTTCGTGTCTAAACTCATGAAAGTTTTATGTCGGCTGCTAAACGTAGACAGGATGACCACCTCGGTGTACCACCCGCAGACAGATGGCCTGGTAGAAAGATTTAATAAAACCCTTAAGCAAATGATAAAGAGGGCAGTGTCACAAGAAAAACGAGATTGGGATCTGCTCCTACCTTACTTGATGTTTGCGGTCAGAGAGGTACCCCAATCCTCTACAGGGTTTAGTCCCTTTGAGCTCCTCTATGGGAGACAGCCCAGAGGAATTCTAGATCTCTTAAAAGAAGGGTGGGAAGAACAACCATGCCAGGACCCTAATGTCGTTCAGTTTGTGGCTCAGTTATACGGCCGTCTAAGACAGATTGCGCCACTACTGAACGAACACATGGAAAGAGACCAACAACGTCAGAAACAGAGGTATGACGCCACCTCAGTTAACCGGTCCTTTAATCCGGGAGATAAAGTGTTAGTGCTGGTGCCCACCACAGAAAGCAAGATGTATGCACAATGGCGGGGGCCCTATGAGATCATCGAGGCAGTGGGACCGGTCAATTACAGAGTCCGACAGGACGGTAGAAGGGGGGAGGTGCAAATCTACCATGTAAACCTGTTAAAACCGTGGAAGGAAACTGCCAATCGGCCCACTTTGGTAGCTAAAAAGATTTCAGAATGTCAGGTGCCCATGGAAGTCACGCTTACTCCTGAACAGAAACGGGAAGTTATGATCTTGGTGAAACGCTACCAAGATGTGTTTTCTGCCATTCCGGGAAAGACACAGATCATAAAGCATGATGTGGTGACTCCACCCGGGGTGGTCATTAAACAGAGGCCATATTGCATACCCGAAGTGAAGCGGGCAGTGGTAAAGCAGGAGGTGGAAGAAATGTTACGCCTAGGGGTTATCGAGGAATCCACGGGTGAGTGGAATAATCCAATTGTCCTGGTACCGAAGCCTTCAGATGCCTTACGGTTCTGCAATGACTTCCGTAAATTAAATCAAGTGTCCCGGTTTGATTCCTACCCTATGGATGAGTTAGTAGAAAATTTAGCCAATAGTCAATATCTCACTACACTTGATTTGACAAAAGGTTATTGGCAGATTCCGCTAACAGAAGCTGCTAAGGCAAAAACAGCCTTCTCTACCCCAGAAGGCTTATTCCAATATAAAATGCTCCCATTTGGTTTACCTGGTGCCCCAGCAACCTTCCAGAGAGCTATGAATAAGTTGCTGCGGCCCCACAGGGAATATGCGGCTGCATATTTAGATGACATCATTATTTTCAGCTCTGATTGGGAGTCACACCTACCAAAGGTAGAAGCCGTTTTAGTCTCTATGGGCACACGGGTTTACCGCCAACCCCGAGAAATGTGCCATTGGTATGATTGAGGCCAAGTATTTGGGGTACATTGTGGGCAGAGGACAGGTTAAACCTCAGCCTAGTAAGGTAGAAGCAGTCCAGACCTAAATGTAAATCACAACTTAGAACATTTCTTGGTTTGGTCGGATATTATCGCAGGTTCATTCGAGATTTCGCCGCTAGAGCGGCTCCACTAACCGAATGTCTTAAAAAACAATTCCCAGAAAAGATAACGTGGTCTGGACCAGTGGAAACTGCTTGGCAAGATTTAAGATGAGCTTTGTGTACTGAGCCTGTCTTACAAGCTCCTGACTTTAAAAAGCAATTTGTGTTACAAACGGATGCCTCTGGGACAGGATTAGGAGCAGTCATAACCCAAGAGGTAGATGGAGAGGAGAAGCCCATCCTCTATCTGAGCCGTAAATTATTGCCCGGGGTGTGCAGATACTCAACTGTGGAGCAGGAGTGCTTGGCCATTAAATGGGCAGTTGAGTCATTAAGATACCTGTATGCTACTGCCTGTAATACCGACTGTATGGAATCATCTTGCTATGTGGTGACCTGCTGTGCAAAATAAACACCAAAAGTGTTCATATGAATCCCCGCGTGTGTGATCCTTGTCACAATATATAATATATAATGTGTGTGTGTGTGTGTGTGTGTATGTATGTATGTATGTATGTATGTATGTGTATGTATAGAGATGGTGTGTGTAGAAATGCCCGGCACTCTCTGCATATCCAAAGTAAACCAAGGTGCCATCGGCAGCAAGTAATGGTACAAGTAGACAAAAAAGCAGTGGCACTCCGGGATTTGATAAAACTTGAACTTCTGTATTAGTGAAAAAAAGGCCATATGTGAACAATTTTTTTCACTAATATAGAAGTTCAAGTTTTATCAAATCCCTGCGTGCCGCTGCTTTTTTTTACGTGTGTGTGTATGTGTATGTATGTGTATATATATATATATATATATATATACACTGCTCAAAAAACTAAAGGGAACACTTAAACAACACATCCTAGATCTGAATGAATTAAATATTCTTATTAAATACTTTGTTCTTTACATAGTTGAATGTGCTGACAACAAAATCACACAAAAATTATCAATGGAAATCAAATTTATTAACCCATGGAGGTCTGGCTTTGGAGTCACACTCAAAATTAAAGTGTAAAAACACACTACAGGCTGATCCAACCTTGATGTAATGTCCTTAAAACAAGTCAAAATGAGGCTCAGTAGTGTGTGTGGCCTCCACGTGTCTGTATGACCTCCCTACAACGCCTGGGCATGCTCCTGATGAGGTGGCGGATGGTCTCCTGAGGGATCTCCTCCTAGACCTGGACTAAAGAATCCGTTAACTCCTGGAAAGTCTGTGGTGCAATGTGGCTTTGGTGGATGGAGCGAGACCATGCAGCAGCTAGGAGTGTCACTTTCTGTGGAGAGGCACAATTGCAGTGGTTTGCCTTGTTCAAATTTGATACCTGGACGATATCCAGTGATTAGCTGCTTCAATTGGCTTTATTTAATTGAATCGGCACTGTTGCAGTGATTTGCCCTGTTCAAATAAACACTGGAACGACACTCAGTGATCAGTCACTTTATGGGCTTGATGTAATCTAATTGGTACTATTACAGTGGTCCACTTTGTCTAAATTGACATCTGGAAGATATCCAGTGATTTGCCATCTTATGGGCTTAATTGAATTAAATTGATTCAGAATTACTCTAAATTTCAAAAAGGTTATACCCAGTGGATAATCAGTGAAAAGAGTTACTTCCAATTCAATTTAAATTGATACCCCATATGGTGAAATTTGGTCCGATACTATTTTAAGCATTGTTAAATTGCCTTTTTGAAGACACGATAAGATGTATGTCCATATTGTGATTCTTTGATTAATACACCCCTGATGAAGTCTGTAGGACGAAACGCGTTGGGTTAGCACATTGTTCTCTGACATCTCTACAAAGAAGATCATTTTGATGTTGTTTGAATTACGAACACAACTATCGTCTGTACAAACATTGTTTATTGTTATTCTGGGCAAATTGTAAACAGTTTTATGTATTGCTTTTAAAAAAAATAAACAATCTCTCTTTTTTAAGATTATTTAATTATACAAAACTTGTACATACCAAAGTACGACATCAGCTCCCTGGGGAAATCTCTTCTTTCACTATCTGTTGTTCATACCCCATCTAACAGGGGGTATCTTCCCTAAGTTGAAGCTTTCACATCTTTAGCGCGATAAAGGTCTTATATCTTTTCAAATATATATATATATATATATATATATATACATACACTGCTCAAAAAACTAAAGGGAACACTTAAACAACACATCCTAGATCTGAATGAATTAAATATTCTTATTAAATACTTTGTTCTTTACATAGTTGAATGTGCTGACAACAAAATCACACAAAAATTATCAATGGAAATCAAATTTATTAACCCATGGAGGTCTGGATTTGGAGTCACACTCAAAATTAAAGTGGAAAAACACACTACAGGCTGATCCAACCTTGATGTAATGTCCTTAAAACAAGTCAAAATGAGGCTCAGTAGTGTGTGTGGCCTCCACGTGTCTGTATGACCTCCCTACAACGCCTGGGCATGCTCCTGATGAGGTGGCGGATGGTCTCCTGAGGGATCTCCTCCTAGACCTGGACTAAAGCATCCGCCAACTCCTGGACAGTCTGTGGTGCAATGTGGCTTTGGTGGATGGAGCGAGACATGATGTTCCAGATGTGCTCAATTGGATTCAGGTCTGGGGAACGGGCGGGTAGGAACACACAGCAGCCAAAGGGCAGAGCCTCCCATTGGATGTAACCTGTGTGGGAGGGCGTTTCTCGCCCAATCAGCAGTGGACTGGTTGTGATAGACCTGCTGCTAACACAATGAGAACTCCTAGCCACGCCCAGCGTTATACACACAGGCACAGAGTCACAGATCTGGGCTATTATATAGTGTGTATATGTATGTGTGTATGTATGTATATATATATATATATATATATATATAAAATATAAATATGTATTAGAGATACAACATGCCAACATTTTTTTTTTACCTTTTTCACTTTTGAAAGCTCACCGGGATCAAATGAGTGTATTACTCAGCTGACTCCTGTGTCAACTACCTCCCTTTGACTAATTGACAAAGGAGTCTGGGGGATGGGGGGGCAGGCAGATACACCAGGGAGGTCACTAACTGCTCTGTCCTGGAGGCGATTGCGATACACACAGCTAATCCCCGGTGAGCTTACAGTTCCTATATTTTGGGGTGAGGGAAAAAGAAGACTCTATACTGGGGTCACTCTTAAGTTAAGAGTGACCCCAGTATAGAGTCTTCTTTTTTCCCTCACACCAAAATACGTTTTTTCTGACTCCAAGCCCTGTATTATTGATTTTGCTGACGTAACATTAGCCATCAAATGAAAGGAATTTTGTTATTCATTGATATTTCTATCTCCTTATGCAATTCTAAGCATTCCTACTCACCCTAGAGGGTTAATACGGCTAGGAGTGATCCTGTGCGGTAAAACCCACCCTGTTTATTTATATATATTTTTTGAGCTTACAGTTCCCACCAACTTCTGGCAATATTAAGGAGGAGTGAGAGGTGCAGGGTGTGAGAGAGGGAAGCAGGCAGCAAGAGTGGTGGGGATGAGCGAGGGAAGCAGAGAGTGAGAGGGTGTGAGATAGGGAGTTGGAGTGAGAGGTGCAGGGGCTGAGATGGAAGCAGCAGCTGAGCAAAGTAAGGGACCCAATAGTCCCTTACAATAGTACACCCAATTAAAATTACACCACACAGTAGTATCCCTTACTCACAATACACCACACAGTAATGCTGAGGCCGGAATCCCTACTTCAGACATCCTGGCCATAAGTATGCCGGGGATTCCTAGGGTTAGGTCGCAGGTTATTGGGCGGGGGTAGGTTTAGGCATCACTGGGGAGGTTAGAGTCGGCTGCCGGGCGGAGGGGGTTCGTTAGGGTTAGGTTGCGGGGAGGGTAGGGTTACACACCACCAGGGAGGGTTAGACTGCAGAGGGTTTAGGCTATGGAGAGAGGGGTTAGATTTATGCACCACCAGGGAGGGTTAGGGCCGCCACCTGATGTCCTTCTCTGTAAATATGGGGACCAGCACATTAATGCAAAAAAAGTGATTTAATCATAATAAAAATCATTAAAAGACATACATCAATCCTTGATGGTGGCATAACAGTAAATGTCATAAACGGTACCGTGCAGTCCATGGGCTAATAACACTGGCTGCCGCTGCTGTAGTTGTTGCCGGGCGTCACTGCGGGTGAGGAACTGCACGGGGAAGGGAGGACTGGTTCAACCTCTAAAATGTGAGTCTTCTCCCTGGCAGCGGGTGGCACCGCCGGGCGGCATCCCACCTCACTTGGCGCCCCTGGCGAGTGCCATCCTGGCCAATGGGTATTTAATTTGTCTATTATCATCAGAACAAATGAAACCAATACAAGGAACTTCATAAAAACTTTTTAATTAACATTTCCTGCAGAAAAGTAGGAAGAGCAGTCTGGGAAAAGTAAACTTTTCAGTGAAACCATCAAGTTAGCTACGGTTTACCATAGATAAAAAGATCCAATTACCTTGAAGTACTGTACGGTTATACGGTGTTTAATATACTGCAGCCCCAAAATAAAAGCATCTTCTCTTTCATTACCTCAGTCATAGGAGCAAATTGCAAAATGGACAGACTTTTTTTTTTAATAACAACATTAAAAAAATATATCACTCTGTAAATGAATAAAATATTTCTGTTGGAAGATTGCTAAACATATTAAATGCCCACCCACTAGACGATCTGGCAAGTCTCCCATTAACCAGATATGTCAGTAACAGGAATGGCAAAATGGCCCTGATTTGGTTGGTCAGGCCCAAACAAACCTGAATGTTTAAAATAAAAAAACAGTGATCCCCATACACACTGCAAAGCTTCTATTGTATTAGGAGATACCTAAGAGAATTGTACTTCTGTTATGCATACCTCCCAACTGTCCCAATTTTCGCGGGACAGTCCCATTTTTTTTGGTCTGTCCCGCTGTCCCTCCCGCGGGCCGCAATGTCCCGTGGTGGGGGGCAGTTGGGAGGATCCCGATCACTCGCTGCTCTGTTCAGTGTCTATTCCAGTGAGCCAGAGGGACTGGGGTCATGGTCAGCAGCTCACAGAGGGCTGGCCGTGCCCTTACTGTGACAAAAATGGGAGGCGTGACTTGCAATCACGTCATTCACGTAAAGTCACGCCCCTTTTCAACATGCCACGCTCCTTTTCTTCGCCGCGCATGGAGTCCTGGGTTGACACATCAAGATGTAAGGAGGTATGGTTATGTATAGTAATTATTTTGAAGATCACATATAGTACAACCGTGATCAAGTTAAATAAGCAAAATCAGATCGGATGGGCAACTTATGGCAGCAGAAACAAAAAGAAAACGAGACGCTTTGGGTTAATTTGGTTTCTAGTAATTTAGATTTCCAGCTCACATTAGTAAACCTCTGCACTATACCATTGTGTGGTTTTAAATGGAGTCACTCAGTGTTATTTAATAAAGGGAATATTTAATAAACATTGGGGGTGATTCAGGCCTGATCGTAGATGTGCAAAATTTAGCACTTCTACAATCAGTTTCTCTGACCTGAGGGGGGACGCCCAGCACAGGGCCCACAAGGGTGCAAAAGCATTGCACGGCAGTGATGCTTTCACACCTGCCAAGTAACTCCCTACCAACGGTCCGGACCGCTCCCCACCTATAGCATTCTAACGCTGTTGGTATGCCCACCCCCACCTCGCGACTGCCTGGGTCTCACAGGGTGTGCACGCGCAGTGCACCCGCTGCGCGAGCACACTCCAGCAAGGGCTTCAGGCCATAAATATCTCATAAAAGCTTGAAAATGTGATATTTCTGTTTTCTAGAGATGTTTAAAAAAAAAAAAAAAAAAAAAAAAAAAGATAAATATATCTTCCCCAGTGGCAGCTGCAGCACAGTCCAAACCTCAAATAGGGGAGTCACATCAACTGCCACTCCAAACGCTGCCAAACATTGCTGGCCGGGACTCGCTGGCAGTTCTTGTGGTTCTCCTATTTGAATTATGGACTGTGCTGCAGCTGCCATTGGGGAAGAGGGGAAGAAACTTATCTTTATAAAATATAAATATCCCATTTTCCAGTTTTTATGAGATAACAAAGGTAAGTCTACCATAACTCCTGTTAACTCTTTCCTCGAGGTTCATAGAGTCACAGGGAGAACATCAGGGTTGTAGGTGGTGGATGAGAGTCCAGGCACCAAACATTTAAGCTTTCCGGCTCCCTAGAATGCTCGGCTCCTCTCCCCTATAACTCCATCTTCATGCTCAGGCAGGTCAGCAAAATTAGCAGCCCAGAGATCAGATCTGAATGACCTCCCTAGTCCATAGAACAGCCCTGTCAGGATGAAAAATCAGGGAAGGTGGATAACAGGAGAGAGCTCCTAAGTCTGATACCCTCTTGGCAGAAGCAAAAGCCAGCAAAAATATTGTCTTAGCCATCAACCATTTGAGGTCCTCTGACTGTAAGCGTTCAAAAGGGGGCTATTGATGTGTCTCAAATACTACAGAGAGATCCCATGGAGCTACCGGGTGTACATATGGAGGTGGTACATGTGTGACCCCTTGAAAAAAGTACATATTTCCTTTAGTGTAGCAATATTTCTCTGAAACCTTGCTGATAGGGCAGAAATGTGTACTTTCAGAGTAGCAAGGCGTAAATCTAGATTCAATGCTCTTTGAAGAAAAGCCAGTATTCTTGATACTTTAAATATAGTTGTATCGTAGTGCTTAGTAGCGCCTTATGTGAAATAGGTATGCCATACGCTATAATATATATGTGCTGAAGCAGGCTTGCATGCATTAAGCATTGTTTGAATTACAGAGGTTGAAAATCCTTTTGCTCTTAAAATGGATGATTCAAGAGTCACGTCGTCAAAGACAGACTGTTCAGGTCCGGATGTAGACATGGCCCCTGGAATAGAAGGTCCTGTCACTGAGGAAGTTGAAGGTGTCGCCCTGCTGAAAGGCTCTGTAGGTCGGTGAACAAGTGCTAAGGCGATCAGAATGAGGTTCCTCCTTTGAATTTCCCTATTACCCATGGCAGAAGGGATGATGGGGGAAATATGTATGGTAGATGAAAGGTCCACTGTACTGCTACAGCACCCCGTGACCTGGATCCAAATACCGGGACCTTGTGGTTGTGACATGATGCCATCAGATCCACATCTGGCCGGCCCCATCTGTCCACTAGTAGTTGGAACCCTTCTGGGTGGAGAGCCCATTCACCTGTGTGCACATCCTGACTACTGAGGAAGTCTGCTTCTCAGTTGATGAGGCCTGGCATGAACACAGCTGATATGGCCGGAAGATGACATTCAGCCCACTTTAGTATTTTGGCTACCTCTTGCATTGCCCTTTTGCTGCGAGTGCCACCTTTGTTATTGATATATGCCACTGTTGTGGCATTGTCTGATTGAATTTGCACAGGCCTGCCTTGGAGAATGCTGCGTGCCAGTGTCAATGCTCTGTATACTGCCCTCAGTTCCAGTACATTGATTGGTAACCGAGACTCTGCCAGGCTCCATCTCCCTTGAAACGAGTGTTGCTCGGCTACAGCTCCCCAACTGCGTAGGCTGGCATCTGTAGTGAAAAACACCCAATTCGGGATCCAGAAGGGGAGACCCCTGTCTAGGTGATTGCTGTGGAGCCACCAAGTTAATGATAGGCGAACGTCCGGAGCCAGAGTTATTGTCTGCCGTTTAAACTGATGAGGCTGTCCATTTCATTGGGCTAGAATCAACCTTTGTGAAGGGGCGAAAGTGAAATTGGGCAAATTCTACCATGTCGAATGTAGATACCATCAGGCCAGAGACTTGCATGGTCGAGTGAATTGACACCCGTGGATGGTGAAGGAACCGCTGTATTTTGTCACTTAGTTTTGATATTTTGTCCATTGGTATCATTGTTTGTAATTTTCTGTGCAATATCTCCTGTGAACTGGCCAGGAGCAGTATGTCATCCAGATAAGGAAGTATCCTGATTCCCTGACAACGCAAGTGCCGTCATGACTTTTGTAAATATTCTGGGTGCTGTAGCCAGGCCAAACGGCAATGCCTGGAACTGATGGTGTTGGTTTATGACAGCAAACCTCAGGTATTGTTGATTTGACAGCGCAATAGGTATATGCATCTGTGACAGCGCAATAGGTATATGCAGATATGCATCTTGTATGTTCAATGACACCATGAAATCCCTCGGCTCCATTGCTAGAACTATGGAGCGTAGAGTTTACATGCGAAACTTGGAAACTTTCACAAATCTGCTGAGAGATTTGAGAATAGGTCTGTATGTCCCATTTGGCTTTGGTACAAAGAACAGGTACTAATAATAGCCCCTTTCTTTTTGAGCCTGAGGAACTGACACTATTACTCTTGACTGGAGGACTGATGTAACCACTTTTTGTAGTATCCAAGACTTTTCTGTGTCTGATGGAAGGCTTGTGTGAAAATACTGCTGAGGGGGACATCCTTTAAAAGAGATGGTGTACCAGTGAGTGTACCTCTTGCACCCAAGCGTCCGAAGTGGCCTTGACCCAGACTTGTGCGAAGTTGGCCTCCCACTGTGAGATCCCCCAGGGGGAGGCCAGTCCCGTCAGTCTGTGGGTTTATCAGGTTCTGCTGGGGATTATCTTGCTGCCCATGGCTGCATAGTCTTAGTAGACTTTGAGGCATTTGATTGCCTAGGAAACGATTGTCCTTTCGCTTTTCCTTGTGTGTGAAAGGTACGTAAATTTGAGCTCTTAGGCCATGGTGTAGAAGCTGAATGGAGAAAAGCTGTTTTGGCAGCTGCTAAGGATGCCACTATTTTGTTTAGCTCTTCTCCAAAAAGAAAATCTCCCGTAAAGGGTACTTCCAGAGATTTCTTTGAGTCTAAATCTGCTTTTCAAGCGTGTAACCAAATAATTAGTCTTACAGGCACTGATGTTGCCAACGCTTTTGCTGCCAACACACCAGCATCAGATAGTGCTTCCCCAATGTACAAAGTTGCTTTTTTGATACAATCCAAATATATTCTGCACTCTTCTGATATAACTAGAGGCAACCAAGATTCAATAGCTTTTGCTGCCCATGAGGCTGCTATTGTAGGTCTATTTACAGCACCTGTCAGTGAAAAGATAGACCGGAGACAAATTTTCAATGTGGGTTCCTTTAATGATGAAATGGTTGTAATAGGTAAGAGAGAGGTTTTTACCAGACGTGTGATAGGAGAATCCACTGGAGGAGGAGTCTCCCACCTTGCACTATCCTCCAAAGGGATAAAATAGCGAGATGAGAGTCGTTTAGACAGAGGAAACTTTTTACCAGGGGTATTCCAAGGTTCCTGTCTAATTTCCATCAAATGATCAGATTGTGGAAATTCTGATTGGATTATTGTCTGTCGTTTAAATACATTAGTTTTCCTAGCAACAGCTGCAGGTACATCATCAGGTAACTGATGGATCTGTTTAATTGCATCTACTAATGCTGGTACATCTACAGTAATAGAAGCCTCCTCCTATGCTACACATGAATCCGTGACAGAGAGAGTATTCTCTTCACCTTCCTCCTCAGATGACTCATTTGAGTCTAATAGTGTACTGGGATGAAAAAGTAGTATTTCTAGTTAAACTACTGTAGAATGCTGTTTGTTCCCTGGTAACATACAGTATTTCGTAAAGCTCTAAATATCTGTGCCAGACTTTGAACTGAACTCGCCAGAGTTCCCACCCAGAGCGGATTTGCATCTGGGGCTGGTACTGGCATAGTGGGACCCATGGCTGGTGTAAGTCTGTCCACCAGGGTACCCAATAACTGTGTAAAGCAGGCATGTCCAAACTGCGGCCCTCCAGCTGTTGTGAGACTACATATCCCAGCATGCCCTGACAGTTTTGCTGTCAGAGAATGCTAAAGCTGTGTCAGAGCATGCTAGGATGTGTAGTATCTCAACAGCTGGAGGGCCGCAGTTTGGACATGCCTGGTGTAAAGGAAGACCAAGGAGGGTCCTGTGTAGGTACAGGAGCAGTTAACTGACCAGGATTTGTTTAACATTTAACACATCTTGCACAACATCCTGTGCAGATATCCTCACAGAGCACATTTTACATGAAAGCAATAATGGGGTTTCTGACTGTTTGCAACCTTTTGCCTTTTAGACATAACTGCAAAATTTGTATGCCGCACTTACACACTTTTATGGCAACAGTGTAGTATGTGACAAAAGTCAGCAATTTAACGGCTACTCAGAATAACAATGAAAGCACCTGTCTCACAGGGTATAAGAAAAATGATAGCAACATATCAGGAAAAAAGATAAATCAGACAGCAGAACTAGCACAAGTCACATACAATGCAGATAAATACACAATAATATAACTGCAATGAGCATTTCAATCAACTACTCAGCCTGTTTTTGAAAGCAGGTAGGATGTAAGCGTTTGTGAAATCCTGGCTCCTTGGAGACATTTTGACAGGGATACTGAGCCCAGCGTTCCCGGAGACCTTGCTTGCTGCATGCTGAAGATGGCTGCCCTGGTCTCCGAGGGAAGGAGGGAGTATTGTTTGCAGCTCAAGGGTGGGAAATCTGCAGTAGACTGGTACCCAAAGCTGGGGTAGGGGCTACAGGTTAAGCACCACCTTCCCTTACTGGTCTGCCACCCCAGGTACTAAAGACCTTTTTAAATTTAGTGTATACACTTAAACATGTGCCTTTTATGTCTTGGTGGTCAAGTGGAATCCTTGACCAGAGTCCGCGTCCACACCAGCACCGCGGTCTATCTCCTTGGTTACGCGGCAGACCGCGATTTAAATGCAGGTCATTTAAGATGGGTCCCTATACCTGTCCTCATATGACAGCTACTTGGGTCCCCACAGTGAGCGGTGCTAGACGCGGTGTGCGGCTTCTGCTGCAAGTACCATCTTGGCACTGGCCATACAAGATTTTCGGCGCCGGGGTGGTGGTGATGGTGCTGTAGCGCTGAAATTGAAAGCATTGTAAAGGTGCATCCCAGCTTCCAACAAAAATCTGACCTGCCTGAGAATGGAGGCAGGGTTATAGGGGAGAGGAGACGACCATTCTGGGAAGCCGAAAAGCTTAACTGTTTGGTGCCTGGACTCTCATCCACCACCTACAACCCCAACGTTCTCCCTGTGGAAGAAAACTAAAATAATCGCTACCAATTAGTTATTTGTTGTTGTTGTGTTGTTATGGTTCTACTAAAGTACAACAGATTTTTATTGTTTTTTAAAAGGAGGACGATCATGAACATAGGTTTCAAAATCTTTTGTGATGCATTTTATAAAAGAAAAACAATATATAGCTATAAAAGAACAAGGCCTCAGGTTTCGCGCTTTTATACAGGTCACAGAAATCCAAGATGACATTTAATATCTGTGATACTGTAATTACCAGTGGGAGGTGTATTATTTCTTATAATATTATAATACACAAGTTTTACAAATGAACACCGCAGTGATGACAACAGACCTCAGATTATATGTATCAGCATAACTTGTATATTACAACAATATTTTAATGTTACAATGTGCCATCTCTATTAGTACTTTATGTAGAGTAGTAACATCATATAGACTATAACTGTCAAATATTCAGTTTAGCAGATTACTTATCTCTTGCAGAAGACAACAACATATAAACGTCAAAGAACATTGCAATAAACTGGACTAATACATTCATTGTATGAGTCATTTAACACAATATGTAAAACATAATGACAGTATTTTTCATCAAAAGCAGTTTGCATAATTTTTCAGCTGGTATATTATTCCCATCAGATTCTAATGCTTTGAGAAACAAATGCTTGCATACTTCAATCCCACAAATTCCCTTAGTCAGTACAACATTTTGCTGGAAAAAAACACAACTACATACTATCATTTAAATTACAATGCCACATTATCTCACAGACTGAGATGCCACATCTATCCCATAATCCTTAGTGTCACTCAGTGCCATCTTAACGTATGGGCACACTAGGCAGCTGCCTAGGGCCACCACGATTCCAGGGGCCTTCAAGCATGAGCGGGCTGGGCTGGGGTGACCATCTGCCACCTGGGCAGGTAGCTACAGAGCTTTTTGCCTCCCGGTCTGCAGCCAGACAGTGAATGGCTATTAGCATGCTGATTGGTGGAAAGCTGGAGCTATCCACCAGAGTGGTGACAGCCATTCACAGTATGGAAGCATGTGGACAGTGCAGGGCCGCAAAAGGGGTAAGTTATGATTTATTTATTTTTAAATGTATTCCTGTTAATGGCTGGGGCATTGCTGTTGATATTGCCCGGTGTCACTATTGGATTAATGTAATAACATGCGAGTTGCAGGCAGCTAAAAGATTTTCGTGATTAAGGGGTAATTCAGACCTGATCGTAGATATGTGAAAAAATGCACATCTACGATCATTTCCTCTGACATGCGGGGGGAACACTCAGCACAGGACTAGTCCGCCCCACATGCCGGGTCCTGCTTCCCCCTGCCCGCAGACATGCAAAAGCATCGCACAGCGGCGATGCTTTCTCATGTTTCGAGTAGCCCTCTGCATACACTGGCTAGCTGCTAAAGCAGACGGCTACCCGCCATGTTTTGGGTCACAGCGGCTGTGTGTGACATCACGCAGTCGCCACAACTCGCCCCAGCAATGGTGTGGACACACCTGCATTGCCCGGAATGCGCCCCTTTAATGGAGCGTCGATGCCCTGTTCCCGCCCCCTCCAGGTCTTAAACTGTGTTCTGAAGAGAACGCAGTTTAGGACCTTGCGCATGCGCGTACAGTGTGAAAAAATAGCTTCACAACACGGTCTGAATTAGACCCTAAGTTACTAGATTTAAAGCAATAATTGTTTAACCACTTGACTGATTTTTACCTTCTAAACCATTCACAAAATTTTAATTTTTTTATTTTATTCAATATAGTTTAAAAAGTAATTTTTTTTTAAATATTGTAATATTATTATTCACATCTGCAGAATGGATCTCCTCGTCAAAAACTGTGGGACGGCGTGGTCGCATGTGATCTGACCATGCCAGTCAAGTGGTTATACAGCACCAGCATTGCCTTAAAACAAATGCGGCTTTACAGATGTAGCCAAGTTCATCGTAGCTACATCCGTGCCCCAGGAATCGAGTCTAGCAGCTAAACTGATAAAATCTTGCAGCAGCCCACAACTAGTAGACTAATATTTATACCCCTATGTGTTCTATTGATACTTATTTAAATTGGTAAGCTTAAGTCAATTATGATCCATTATTAATTTTAATTGATCTTCTAGTCTTTTGGGATATATATTGACAGCACACTTATACATAACTACAATGGCTTCTCCTTTGTTATAATCTAAGCATGCAGCATGGAAGACATGTAGATATGAGAACTGCAACACAAGCATTGCCTAACAGCGTGAATTGTAGTGGTAACCGTCCACCAGATGTGGATTACATTGCGAGTGTGAACATTTGATTGCAGCAATAGTGGCCATTCACTCAAACATTGAAGGAAGTAAAACCAATCACATTGCATGCACCCTACTGTAAGTATTTACTACACTCTTCTCTCAATGTATGGCTTAATACATAATACACAATTGTGTATATCTTTCCTACAGACATGGACGGAGGCTTAAACATCTTTGGCGCAGGCACAAAGTTTTGTAAAATGCTGGTATTGAGAAAGTACTTGAAGAGTTTTCCGTTCAATTATAATATAATATTATCCTTAAATAAAAAAGTTATTCAATGTCTAGAACCAGAAAATGAACACTTAAAGGCTTAATTTATTCAGATATGTCATCATACAGCTAGCCTAAATGCGTCACGCAGTGCAAGATGCCTTGCGTGAGTGAGCCGCCAGATTATTTGCAACTCTGCTAGAGCCGGGTATCTTTTTTTTGCGTCTCAATGTGACTAGGACGCACCAGGTGACTGCTGATTAATTTAATATGCAACACCTGTATATTGTGTGCGTGTTACAGAGTCTGTATACAGAGCACAACTGTACTTATATTGAAAATAATCTTCGTTATCAGAGACTCAGTCACACACAGATATATCAAATTAATCGACACAGTCTCCTGGTGCATCATAGCTGCATTGCGTTGCAACTAAGACGCATTTTTGGCAAAAAAGACGCAAAAAGATGCCTGATGCTAACAGATTCTCACGGGACCTGGTGGTTGTTTGGCGCAACTGCAGCTATGATGTATGCATACAGATCTGTACCATGGCGTAAGAGAAAAAAGTGCTGCAAACCGGAGCAATGATGATAAGCTTTCAATGGTCGAGTACAAGTTAATGCAGCAGACGTCAGAATGACTTGCTCTGGATTGGGGTCCAATGCAGTGTACATATTAAGGGAATGTCCACCTTTGAGGGGTTTTACAGAAATTCGGGTAACATGTTTCTGATGCCTCACATGTGGCATTTGGTCCAGGCATTACTCTTGTGGAGAAGCATCCGGCCACATTAGCTCTTAGCAGCGGCACTAACACAGATGAGGTGGAAGGATAACCTATGGCTCTGTATGAGTGGAATACACTCACTTTGTGACAGACTCGCCATCAGAAGGGACCCTGGGCTGCATATTATCCATGACCGTTTAGCAGAATACACCACTCCCCCATTACTAGTAGATTGGCAGAAGGACCCCCTGCTTTATAGACATACAGCTACCACCTGTTCCTTATTTGCCATGTATACAGTAGCTGAGGGGAGATCCTGGAGCTTGGAAGTGCTATGTCAAAAAGCTGGAAGGACTGTTCAGTCAGGTGCTGCCACTCATTTGGTATAATCTCATTTTGTAAACTGAGTCAACATCAGCACATATTAATTACAGCCTCATTTGTTGTGTACTGTCTTTTCATAAAGGTCCCTGATAACATTAGGTCCAGGATCACTATAGTCAGCTAGGCCACAACAGTACGGAACAGGGGAATTTGTATCTTCTTAAGGGAAAACCATAGGAGAGTTGTGACAAATCAACCTGAGGTGATCATCCTATTTAAGAAGAGGGAGAGATCAAACTAATAACCAACAGGAATAATGTACCCAGCTGACATATTTGTAATCGTTTTACAAGTATGGTACTGATAAATTGTTCCCAACAGAAACAGTAATGTCCGTCATCAAGGACAATCTACACTAGCCAGAGATGATAGCTTTAGCCTTAATTGGTAAAATAATGAGAATCTGTAATTGAGTGGCACTTAAGCATAACATATGTATTATGATTGTGTGTGGGTGTTAAATTTGCCCTTTTAGCTTGCATTTCTTTAAATTCTTTTTCCACGTATAGTAATAGTATTTTCTAGCACAATGAAAGGAAGATGGTCTCCGTGACAAATAGGACTTACGCAATGTGCTTGTTTATTATGCACTTGACTGACAATTTTTTCCCAAAAACCGCTCAGAAACTTAGGTGAAAACATGAATTTAACCTTATCCAAAATGATTTTAATTGAAAAGAAAAAAAAAAAAAAAAAAGCTTTTTTTTTTTTTTAAGCTACAAATCGTGTCCCCCCCCCCCCCAGTACATCGGAACATTGCTCGGCACTATCAGAACACTGCGACTTCACTTTTAACAGTGGGGACAGTCGCCAAGTACACAGGGGGAGCTTAATTTACACTGGGGGGTCCAGACGTGCTGACCGATCAGCAATGATCGGCAGCATGGCAATCACTGGGAGAGGGTGCCTAAAGGCAGAGGGACCTCTGAGAGCTGCAGTGTAGGAAAGTTTCTCTTTCCTGCCGCTGCTAACACTGTTTATCTGACTGGTCGCATCCTGTGCGACACGGTCAGATAAAGCACTTCCTGGTGTGGTCGCATCTGATGCGACCATGCCAGGCAAGTGGTTAATAAACACAGTGCTCCCTTTTTTTGTGACATCTTTGTTTCTCAATGTGTTCTTTGATAGAATGTATAATAAAATAAGATTCAAGGTAATATGTGTTAAAGTACTCTCAAATCTGTGGATTTCCAATAACCCATTATGACATAAATCCTATTAATATGGCATATTTTATATAAAATGTAAAAGTATGCGCTAGGGAGCATATTTACTGAAGTGTGGGTTTACTTAAATGGAGATGTTGCCTACAGTAACATCTCCACTACTATAAACCCCACACTTTATTAAATATACCCCTAGGAGTGTAAAAGTTCACAGAACACAAGATGCTAGCACTGTATATAAACAATAACCATGTGAAATGATATAGCAAAATGAAAGGTTCTAGATTTATAGGAGCACAGGCCGATAACTGTCCTATTTCCTATTAGTTGCTGTATGAAGATATGTACATGGCTGGCACTGGGGGTCTCTATGGCAATAAACAGACATGTTTGATCTCTCCCCACTTCAACTATATACTGTACTTGCACCTCTGTTATTAAACGCACATATGAAACATGTATATGTTGTCAAAATAAGGTACTCCAGGGCATAGATTTGCTAAAGCTGGTGTTGTTGCCCATTCCGACCAATCAGATTTCAGCTTTCATTTCTCTACTGCATCCTAGAAAATGATAGACAGATTACTTCCTATGGGCAACACTTCCACTGGTCTGTTTTAGAAACTTTGGTAAATCTACCCCCAGGTGATTGGTTAGCGGCAAATGAAAATTCTTCAGATGATCTATTGGTAATGGAGCACCTGCAGAGAGCAGGGAGGCGAGACAAAACCAGGTAGAAATGTTGTTCATTCATTGACACTGCATGGTAATTTTACAGAAAGAGATAAACAATGAATGTCAAAAAAGTGTCTCTAAGTGCAGAAGAAAAGTCTTTTCTTTAAAAAAAAAAAAAAATATCTGAGGTCTCCACTTCTGTCGAAAATATAAAGAAGACAATATATAAGTCACAATACTAGAGGTAAACCTCTGTCATCTGGGTCTTTTACGGGTGACAAATAATAAGACGCGTCTGATGGCATGCAGGCGATCTTTCAAAGATGTCATGGCCAGGATTGTTAGCTGCGCTTTGTTTTCCAGTGGCAGCACTGCCAGCATCCACCAACACCAGGTAGGACCACTTGAATTACTCTAACAGAGAAAAGAAAAAGCAGAACTCAACTCACTGATCCTTTGAAAGCAGATTTCAAAAAGGGTAGAGCAATCCATACAATGGACACAGGGTGCACTTGCTCCAAGAGTCCTGAAGTACACCATTTGCGAAAATGCTTATGCCTCTTGACACAATGGGCTTAATTTAAAAAAGCACACAGCTGGGCAAAACCATGGGCAGATGTAACATGTGCAGAGACAGTTAGATTTGGGTGGGGTATGTTCAAACTGAAATCTAAATTGCAGTATAAAAATAAAGCTGTCTAACATCTGTGGGCTACATGCAAAAGTAGCCAGTATTTACCCTGCACAGAAACAATATAATCCACCCAAATCTAAATCTCACTGCACATGTTACATCTTCCCCACCTGCGGTGCACATGGTTTTGCTCAGTTGTGTGCTTTTTTTCACACACTTGAATCAGACCAATATCTCTAGCTCATTCAAAACACACATACAATACATTATCACATAAATATTATTAAATAATCTGCAGAAAAAGCAATATACAATTTATATAACAAGTTATATTGAGCCACTGACCCCTAAGCAAACACCTGGAAAGGTCAGATTATCAGAGATAATAACTTATTTTAAAATACTGCAACAGATGAGACCACTGATGGTCTGTGAGACAAGGTCAGCTTACCATCCAAGGCTGTCTTACATAGGTGAACCCTTGTAGCTGTTGCATTGCTGGATTATTTATTTTTTCTAATGGTGAACATCGCTGTGCTTTATTTATTATTAACCACTTGCCTGGAATGGTCGCATCAAATGCAACCATGCCTGCAAGTGCTTTATCTGACCTGGTTACACAGAATGCGACCAGTCAGATAAACAGGGTTAGCAGCGGCAGGGAAGGAAATCCTCCCTCCGCTGCTGCTGTCAGAGGGACCGGAAGCTCCCTCTGCCTCCCCGCACTCTCCCCGTGTCTGCCGCGCTGCCGATCGGTCAGCACGGCAGGACCCCCCCTCCAGCGGCTGCAGACAATGCCACCCCCCCCGCCCCCCCCAAGATCCCCCTGTGTACCTGGAAGCTGTCCCGACTTTCAAAATGAAAGCCGCAATGTTTCCAATGGTTGCAATGTTCCCAATCGATGTTTAAAAATATTTTTTTGTTTTTTTTAAATAATTTCACTATAAACCATATTTTGGATAGGGGTAAATTCATGTTCTTTACCTAATTCGCTCATAAAAACCCAGACAATTTCAGAGCGGTTTTTGGCAAAATAGTCAGTTAAGTGGTTGATAGCTTCTTATACAGCGCAGCATATTCTGCTGCGCTTTATATACAGCTTAAGAACATGAAGACTCTGTGCAGGAGGATCAGACAAAAGCTCTGTGAAGTGCTATAAAGATATGAGATTGTGTGGTCAGTCACACAGAGTGAGGAGACCAGTGCTTCTTGGAAGAATATAAAGGATGAAGGCTTGTTGTTTTAATAGGGGGATGGATAATAAAAGCAATGGTGTACTGTATATGGAGGATATTAATGTTGATATGGTGATGTTCTAGAGCAGAGGTTCTCAAACTCGGTCCTCAGGACCCCACACAGTGCATGTTTTGCAGGTAACCCAGCAGGTGCACAGGTGTATTAATTACTCACTGACACATTTTAAAAGGCCCACAGGTGCAGCTAATTATTTGACTTGTGATTCTGTGAGGAGACCTGCAAAACATGCACTGTGTGGGGTCCTGAGGACCGAGTTTGAGAACCTATGTTCTAGAGCATAAGTTCTCAAACTCGGTCCTCAGGACCCCACACAGTGCATGTTTTGCAGGTCTCCTCACAGAATTGCAAGTGAAATAATTAGCTCCACCTGTGGACCTTTTAAAATGTGTGAGTAATTAATACACCTGTGCACTTGCTGTGTGACCAGCAAAACATGCACTGTGTGGGGTCCTGAGGACCGAGTTTGAGAACCACTGATCTAGAGCATGAATAGTGGGGACATTTGATTTGACATGTGGCAGTTTGGCTAACTCAGTGGGGCACTTGATTAATGAGCTGTGGTGGGCACATAAATGGTATATTGCAGTTTATATGGAGGTGGGTTGTGAGTATGGAGGAGGAAAAGCTATTAAGTTTGGGTGATTAGAAGTCTATAGAAAAATAAATACAACCAATATTTGTGCTTTACAGAACCCTAACTCAACTAAGCACATTGCTACACATGGCACAGTAGTAAAACATTGTGTACTGACCTGTAGATCGGATTCTTTGCTTGGCATAGGCCCGAAATGGTTAAGAATTTGTGTTTTTAGATTGTCCTTAAGAGAAGTAAACCAGGCCAATGCTTGGTCATATACAGAGTTGTGTAACAGGAGCAGTTCTTCATATTCCTGGCCTTCCACCTGAGTAACAAAATAAAACAGTTTTGCAAATTTTATACTAAAAGATACAAATGAAAAACCAAAACATTACAATAGTAAAAGCACAAAGTGTGGAGGAGCACAGCAAACTGGAAAAGGTAAAAGTAACTTTCAGATCAATTTGTTTTAGTTTTCTGTCCTGGTGACCCCAGGAGGATCAACAAAAGTGATCTTCTTAGAGCAGCATATGGGTGGCAGTGAGTAAATGATGTGTGAACGTGTGCTTCTCTCCATCAGGGAAAGCATCTGATGGTACCATAATGCTGGGGAGAATACATTTCTGGCTTGTCCCTTATAAGTCAAGGTAAATGATAACTGCTGCGTATTGGCAATGAATGGTCATCTACTGTACACTCCACATTTTATTTTCTAATACTAGAATACTAAAGTAAGTTCTAAAATGTTAAGAATATTCCTGTTGCAGGACCATATGTAATCTCTATAAATGTGTTGCTGGAAATGGCTGCAAATGCTAAAATCCATCGGAAAGGTATTTTAGCGTTTGTCTGCTGTTCAGTAGGTCTGAGTTTACAAGGTTTACAATGCATCTGAATGGACCTGGGGCTTAACCATTTTAAAAATATTAGAGCAGATTGTGTTTTATATAGATGAAACATAGATGTACAGTATGTATTAAAAATTTTTCTTTCAGTGGGGTTCTCAATAAAAAAAATATATAATTAATGAAGTTATACTTTCTCAGTTGTTGTATAACAAAACATTTCTATGATTTGCTACCTTTTTGTCTTCCAAATATTCAATGTTTGCAGTGTTGTAACCATCTCTCTGTCCATGGCTCAAAACCTTAAATCTACTCAGACCAATGGTATCAACCACTGAACGGCCATCTGGGAAGAACTTCACATCCCTGACTTGTAACATACAGCCATAATCTGCAAACCTGAAAGAATAGTAAAAACCATTTAGGACTGTTAAACATTTTAAACATTTACTAAGCATCTTATATGAGGCTTAGGTGCTATTTATGTAATATCTGCAAAGGACTTTAAATTGTTCTTTCACAATTTGTCTCTAAACATCATTCTGGTTTTAGATGCAGTAACATTTCAGAATTGTTTAGAATAAATTATATTCATAAATGATCTTCACCCATGTCAAAACAAGTGCTGTTTTATACAAGGAGCATGCAGAAAATGCAAATTGTTCATGTCGTCATTACTGGATACAGTGATACATTTGCTTCGCATTTAAAAAAAAAAAAAAAAAAAAAAAAGAGTATCTTGGTATAGTTGTCAAGGATCTACAGGTTTCTCTTGCATTGGCTTATGTAAGTATTCAGGAGCCTACAATAAGGGGTGTAACAGCTCCTGAAGGTATTGCTGTCCCATGTAGTACAGTACAATGTTACAATAAAAGTACACTAGAGTTACATAGTTGGTGAGGTTGAAAAAAGACAAAATGTCCATCGGGTTCAACCTGTATTATGGAGGATGTGGCACAGCCACCAGACCTCACGGCAGCGTCCACCCAGCTCCAGCAAGCGGGACCTCACTTGCTGGACCCGGGTGGACGCTGCCGTGAGTGGCGGCTATGACACATCCTCCTGCAGCGCTGTGCTGTAGTGCTGCTGTTCTGTCTGCCCGTGGCTCTCCCCCGTCTGCCTGCAGCTCTCCCCCCTCTCCGAATTTTTTTTAAGTCAAACTGAGATGGTCGTAAACGGGGCCAAAACCTGTCGAATTTGGTCCTGTTTCCCTCAGAAGTACGCGAATCGTCAGCTATACCGCCAATTCACGTACTATTCGACAAGTCGAATTCCTCGACTTGTCGAATAAAAATGCTCGGGACTGAATAGGTCGGAACCCCTGGAATGATTCCCCCTTCCCGTCAGACTTAAATGCTTTGAAAGCTTGCCTCTTTTTATCAAATTGTTCCTTGACCTTCTTATTAAGCCACATTGGTTTGAATTCACTACTCCTGTTTTAGTTAACCTTGTGAATGAACAAATGAGTGTACTTATTGAGCTCCGTTGTAAAAACATCACACATTTCAGCCGTATTCTTACCATGAAACACATTGCTTGTTTCAGCAGGTTGAAATTAGCTTTTCGAAAAAGTTAAAAGTCTTAGTTAGACCTTTATAGTGTTGTTTTTGGAAGCGGATATCAAATGTGACCATATTATGATCGCTATCGCCCAAGGTCTCCCCTACATTAGCATTTGATATTATCTCCGTATTATTAGTTAGTACTAGGTCCAGTATAGTCCTTTGTCTAGTTGGTTCCTCGATTACCTGGGACAAGTAATGATCTTTTAGCATGTTTAAGAACCTGTTTCCCCTAGCTGTATTTTCTGTTTCGGTGTTCTAATTTATGTCCGGGTAATTAAAGTCTCCTATGATAATGACCTCCCCCATTCCTGCAGTTTTTCTCGATTTGCTGCAAGAGATGTAATTCGTCAGCCACACTAATAGCTGGTGGTTTATAGCATGTCCCTATTAAAAGCTTTTTTTGTATCTTTACCCCCACTCGAAATCTCAACCCATAATGACTCCACGTTATCTCCAGTCCCCTTGTAAATGACCTCCTTTACATAAGGTTCTAAGAATGGTTTAACATAAAGACAAACACCCTCTCCTTTTTATTAGTCCCATCTCTCCTGAAGAGGGTGTACCCCTCCATGTTTGCTGCCCAGTCGTGAGATTCGTCCCACCATGTCTCTGTAATGCCTATGATATCATATTGGTCATTCAGTGCAATTGTTTCTAATTCCCCCATTTCTCTAACGTCCTAAGTGGATGCTGGGGACTCCGTCAGGACCATGGGGTTTAGCGGCTCCGCAGGAGACAGGGCACAATAATAAAAGCTTTAGGATCAGGTGGTGTGCACTGGCTCCTCCCCCTATGACCCTCCTCCAAGCCTCAGTTAGATCTTTGTGCCCGGCCGAGAAGGGTGCAATCTAGGTGGCTCTCCTGAGCTGCTTAGAATAAAAGTTTAAGTTAGGTTTTTTATTTTCAGTGAGTCCTGCTGGCAACAGGCTCACTGCTACGAGGGACTTAGGGGAGAGAAGTAAACTCACCTGCGTGCAGGATGGATTTGCTTCTTAGGCTACTGGACACCATTAGCTCCAGAGGGAGTCGGAACACAGGTCTCACCCTGGGGTTCGTCCCGGAGCCGTGCCGCCGACCCCCCTTGCAGATGCCGAAGTTGAAGAGGTCCAGAGGTCCGGAAACAGGCGGCAGAAGACTTTCAGTCTTCATAAGGTAGCGCACAGCACTGCAGCTGTGCGCCATTGTTGTCAGCACACTTCATACCAGCGTTCACTGAGGGTGCAGGGCGCTGGGGGGGGCGCCCTGGGCAGCAATGTATTATACCTTTTTTATGGCTAAAATACATCACATATAGCCCTTGAGGCTATATGGATGTATTTAACCCCTGCCAGATCTCACAAACTCCGGGAGAAGAGCCCGCCGTTTTAGGGGGCGGGGCCTATTCTCCTCAGCACACGGCGCCATTTTCCTGCTCAGCTCTGCTGTGAGGAAGGCTCCCAGGCTCTCCCCTGCACTGCACTACAGAAACAGGGTTAAAACAGAGAGGGGGGGCACTTATTTGGCGATATGATTACATATGTGAAAATGCTATAAGGGAAAACACTTGTATAAGGGGTTGTCCCTGTATAATTATAGCGTTTTTGGTGTGTGCTGGCAAACTCTCCCTCTGTCTCCCCAAAGGGCTAGTGGGGTCCTGTCCTCTATCAGAGCATTCCCTGTGTGTGTGCTGTGTGTCGGTACGTGTGTGTCGACATGTAGGAGGACGATGTTGGTGAGGAGGCGGAGCAAATTGCCTGTATTGGTGATGTCACTCTCTAGGGAGTCGACACCGGAATGGATGGCTTATTTAGGAATTACGTGATAATGTCAACACGATGCAAGGTCGGTTGACGACATGAGACGGCCGGCAAACAAATTAGTACCTGTCCAGGCGTCTCAGACACCGTCAGGGGCTTGTAAAAACGCCCATTTACCTCAGTTGGTCGACACAGACACAGACACGGACACTGACTTCAGTGTCGACGGTGAAGAAACAAACGTATTTTCCTTTAGGGCCACACGTTACATGTTAAGGGCAATGAAGGAGGTGTTACATATTTCTGATACTACAAGTACCACAAATAAGGGTATTATGTAGGGTGGGAATAATCTACTTGTAGTTTTTCCTGAATCAGATAAATTAAAGTGTGTGATGATACGTGGGTTTCCTCCGATAGAAAATTATTGGAGATATACCTTTTCCCGCCAGAAGTGAGGGCGAGTTGGGAAACACACCTTAGGGTGGATAAGGCGCTCACACGCTTATAAAAACAAGTGGCGTTACCGTCTCCAGATACGGCCGCCCTCAAAGAGCCAGCTGATAGGAAGCTGAAAAATATCCTAAAAAGTATATACACACATACTGGTGTTATACTACGACCAGCAATCGCCTCAGCCTAGATGTGCAGCGCTGGGGGGGCTTGGTCGGATTTCCTGACTGAAAATATTGATACCCTTGACAGGAACAATATTTTATTGACTATAGAGCATTTTAAGGATGCATTTCTATATATGCGAGATGCGCAGAGGGATATTTGCATTCTGGCATCAAGAGTAGATGTGATGTCCATATCTGCCAGACGATGTTTATAGACACGACAGTGGTCAGGTGATGCAGATTCCAGACGGCACATGGAAGTATTGCCGTATAAAGGGGCGGTCCATCGGACCTGGTGGCCATGGCAACAGCTGGAAAATCCACTTTTGTTACCCCAAGTCACATCTCAGCAGAAAAGGACACAGTCTTTTCAGTCTCAGTCCTTTCGTACCCATAAAGGCAGGCGGGCAAAAGGCCAGTCATATCTGCCCAGGGTTAGAGGAAAGGGAAGAAGACTGCAGCAGGCAGCCCATTCCCAGGAACAGAAGTCCTCCACAGCTTCTGCCAAGTCCGCAGCATGACGCTGGGGCCATACAAGCGGACTCAGGTGCGGTGGGGGGTCATCTCAAGAGTTTCAGCACGCAGTGGGCTCACTCGCAAGTGGACTCCTGGATCCTACACGTAGTATCCCAGGTGTACATTGGAAATTCGAGACGTCTTCCCCTCACAAGTTCCTGAAGTCTGCTTTACCAACGTCTCCCTCCGAAAGGGGGGCAGTATTGGAAAAAAATTCACAGGCTGTATTCCCAGCAGGTGATAATCAAAGTACCCCTCCTACAACAAGGGAAGGGGTATTATTCCACACTATATTGTGGTACTGAAGCCAAACGGCTCGGTGGGATCTAAAAGATTTGAACAATTACATACAAGGGTTCAAATCAAGATGGAGTCACTCAGAGCAGTGATAGCGAACCAGGACGATATGGTGTCACTGGATATCAGGGACGCTTACCTACATGTCCAAATTTTGCCCTTCTCACCAAGGGTATCTCAGGTTCGTGGTACAGAACTGTCACTATCAGTTCAGACGCTGCCGTTTGGATTGCCCACGGCACCCCGGGTCTTTACCATGGTAATGGCCGAAATGATGATTCTTCCTAAAAGAAATATGGACGCTTTCCTGATAAGGGCAAGATCCAGAGAACAGTTGGCGGTCGGAGTAGCACTATCTCAAGTAGTTCTACGACAGCACGAGTGGATTCTAAATATTCCAAAATCGCAGCTTTTTCCGACGACACGTCTAATGTTCCTAGGAATGATTCTGGACACAGTCCAGAAAAGGATGTTTTCTCCCGGAGAAGAAGACCAGGGAGTTATCCGAGCTAGTCAGGAACCTCCTAAAACCAGGAAAAGTATCAGTGCATCATTGCACAAGGGTCCTGTGAAAAATGGTGGTTTCTTACAAAGCGATCCCATTCGGTAGATTTCACGCAAGAACCTTTCAGTGGAATCTGCTGGGAAAATGGTCCGGATCGCATCTTCAGATGCATCAGCGGACAACCCTGTCTCCAAGGACAAGGGTGTTTTCTTCTGCGGTGGCTGCAGAGTGCTCATCTATGAAAGGGCCGCAGATTCGACATTCAGGACTGGGTCCTGGTGACCACGGATGCCAGCCTGAGTGGCTGGGGAGCAGTCACACAAGGAAAAAATTTCCAGGGAGTGTGATCAAGTCTGGAGACTTCTCTCCACATAAATATACTGGAGCTAAGGGCAATTTACAAGGCTCTAAGCTTAGCAAGACCTCTGCTTCAAGGTCAGCCGGTATTGATCCAGTGGGACAACATCACGGCAGTCGCCCACGTAAACAGACAGGGCGGCACATGAAGCAGGAGGGAAATGGCAGAAACTGCAAGGATTCTTCGCTGGGCGAAAAATCATGTGATAACACTCTCAGCAGTGTTAATCCTGGGAGTGGAAAACTGGGAAGCAAACTTCCTCAGCAGGCATAACCTCCACCCGGGAGAGTGGGGACTTCAGCGGGAAGTCTTCCACATGATTGTAAACCGTTGGGAAAAACCAAAGGTGGACATGATGGCGTCCCGCCTGAACAAAAAACTAGACAAATATTGCGCCAGGTCAAGGGACCCTCAGGCAATAGCGGTGGACGCTCTGGTAACACTGTGGGTGTACCAGTCAGGGTATGTGTTCCCTCCTATGCATCTCATACCTAAAGTACTGAGAATCATAAGAAGGAGATGAGTAAGAACGATACTCGTGGTTCCGGATGGGTCAAGAAGGACTTGGTACCCGGAACTTCAAGAGATGCTCACGGAAGAACCGTGGCCTCTACCTTTAAGAAAGGACCTGCTCCAGCAGGGGCCTTGTCTGTTCCAAGACTTACCGCGGCTGCGTTTGACGGCATGGCAGTTGAACGCCGGATCCTGAAAGGGCATTCCAGATGAAGTCATCCCTACCCTGGTCGAAGCCAGGAAGGATGTAACCGCAAAACATTTTCACCGCATTTGGCGAAAATATGTTGCGTGGTGTGAGGCCAAGAAGGTCCCTACAGAGGAATTCCAACTGGGTCGTTTCCTACATTTCCTGAAAACAGGACTGTCTATGGGCCTAAAATTAGGGTCCATTAAGGTTCAAATTTCGACCCTGTCAAATTTCTTCCAGAAATAACTGGCTTCAGTGCCTGAAGTTCAGACGTTTGTAAAAGGGGTACTGCATATACAGCCTCCTTTTGTGCCCCCAGTGGCACCTTGGGATCTCAATGTGGTTTTGAGTTTCCTAAAGTCACATTGGTGATCCACTCACCACTGTGGAATTAAAATATTTCACATGGAAGGTGAAGATTCTATTAGCCCTGGCTTCAGCCAGGCGTGTGTCAGAATGGGCGGCTTTATCATATAAAAGCCCTTACTTAATTTTTCATTCTGACAGGGCAGATTTGAGGACTCGTCCTCAATTTCTCCTTAAGGTGTTTTCTGTTTTTCACATGAACCAACCTATTGTGGTACCTGCGGCTACTAGGGACTTGGAGGACTCCAAGTTACTTGACGTTGTCAGGGCCCTGAAAATATATGTTTCCAGGACGACTGGAGTCAGAAAATCTGACTCGCTGTTTAGCCTGTATGCACCCAACAAGATGGGTGTTCCTGCTTCTAAGCAGACGATTGCTCGCTGGATTTGTGGTACAATTCAGCTTGCACATTCTGTGGCAGGCTTGCCACAGCCAAAATCAGTAAAAGCCCATTCCACAAGGAAGTGGGCTCATCTTGGGCGGCTGGCCGAGGTGTCTCGGCTTTACAACTTTGCCGAGCTGCTACTTGGTCAGGGGCACACCCTGACTGAGGAGGACCTGGAGTTCTCTCATTCGGTGCTGCAGAGTCATCCGCACTCTCCCGCCCGTTTGGGAGCTTTGGTATAATCCCCATGGTCCTGACGGAGTCCCCAGCATCCACTTAGGACGTTAGAGAAAATAAGAATTTACTTACCGATAATTCTATTTCTCGTAGTCCGTAGTGGATGCTGGGCGCCCATCCCAAGTGCGGATTGTCTGCAATACTTGTACATAGTTATTGTTACAAAAATCGGGTTATTCTTGTTGTGAGCCATCTTTTCAGAGGCTCCTTCGTTGTGATCATACTGTTAACTGGGTTCAGATCACAGGTTGTACGGTGTGATTGGTGTGGCTGGTATGAGTCTTACCCGGGATTCAATATCCTTCCTTATTATGCACGCTCGTCCGGGCACAGTATCCTAACTGAGGCTTGGAGGAGGGTCATAGGGGGAGGAGCCAGTGCACACCACCTGATCCTAAAGCTTTTATTATTGTGCCCTGTCTCCTGCGGAGCCGCTAAACCCCATGGTCCTGACGGAGTCCCCAGCATCCACTACGGACTACGAGAAATAGAATTATCGGTAAGTAAATTCTTATTTTTACCTGTTAGGCTTCTTGTATTTGCAAGCATACACTTAAGTTTAGTACTTCCCTGAACAGCAAGTTTAGTTGTAGATGTTTCCTTAGGAAGTTGAGTTTTCCTTAATTTACCATCGCTGACTATATTTCTCCTCCCCCCCGCTCCATCCCCATTATACTTCATACATCCCTCTATACTACTCTCTCTAGTTATCCCACTAATTATTTCTTGTCCCTCCCCCAAGTGTTATTGAGATTTAAATATGCTGCACACACAAGAATCATATAGGTCAAATTAATGTACGACTACAGGTAATACTAACAGACAAAGGTGTAACTTGTCATTTGGGGCTCGCATAGCAATGTTTCTAAGGGCCCCATGTACCACCCATTGGCAAAGAAGCTCACATAGAAATATGGGACAGACAAAGAAGACAGGGAACCCTCAGCTGTGGGCCCCATAGCAGCTGCACTAATGGTAGTTAGGCCATTGTCAAAAGGTTTTTCTGCAATATGGAGCAATGAGTATACAATTAGCAAAAATGACTTTTAAAATTACCTTCAATTCTTCCCTACCCTGACCCTGGCACTTTTCATTATCATTAAATTGTTGGTGGGAGGGGAAATTCAATTACCTGTGGCAAATTACCATGGATGAAAAAGGAAAGTAGCCTTGGGCTTTTCAATTGCAAATTGCACTCCCTTTTTCACCCCAGTGTCTTGTTAAAGTGCATTAAAGTAGGGTGCTAACGGGTATTAACGCGGGTTAATGGATGTTAATACACAGAAGCTACGAAAACTTCACGGATTCGCGCATTAACCAAGGTCTCAGCACCTGTTAACCCGCTAGTTATCTGGGATCTGAGTCTGGTGAAAAAAATTCCCAATAACGCCTGGCTTTGAGGCTAATTGGATAGCCCTGGGGGATTAAATTAGCATGCAGTAAGCTACCAAGGTTATTTGAATTATCCCTTATTGTCAGTGATTTTGGGGGCAGGCACCCTGTAATAAAATGTTGTATGACAGTACTGCAGAGCAGCAGCAACTGCTTAAAGTGTAGCGATAGGTTTGCTGTAGGCAATATACTGAAGTAATACAACTAGACTACATACACACCCTTTTAATTCATCAGCTATGCACATTCCAAACTGTTTTGTTCCAGTCTCCATGCTCCTCCTGATCATTAGGCGATAACGAGGCTCAAAGACATGCAGAGGACAAGGAATTGTTGGGAAGGCCATGGTGCACACAAATATAGGAACATCTTTATTTAGGCTGTTTTGAGGGGGAAAAACAAACACGTGTCAATGTGATAGATGAAAATATGCATGTTCAAATAGTACATTCATATATATGGGAGACACAAAGCAACTGAACTGCATTTGGTGATATTTCTGGTACAAGCATACAGCAGCTTGTTGTTTAATGTAGAGACATTTTACTATATTTAAAAGGTTTTTCTGCACTATGGAGCAACCCCTTTATGTTCTTTGATACTATGTCCGTGGGATTTCAGGATTCACCTACTGTATAAAGGGGATCTGCGGTCTGGACATTAAAGGACACTAGTGTTAAGCACAGCTTCACAGTGAGTGTGAAGACACACTGTCTTCTGTAAAGTTGTGCACTTTTAATACGATTTTACTAAAAGCACTATGGGGGGTGCATGCACTTTTTAGAATATATATCTTACTTTATGGAGGAGGGACATTTTCCCTGTTCGCCTGGCTGCTAATTTTATGTCTTAGGTACGCAAGGGGAGCATATACATATACATACATATATATATATAATATATACATATATATATATATATAGCAAGTCCTCATAAACACATTCAGCCACGCTGCGTGAATAGAAGAGATCAGCACAACCAAAAATTAGAAATGTATTCCACCAATGCAGAAGTGATTCCATAAATGCTCAAACAGGTAAGTCAAGACATATTTCTTAAGTAGCAGCGTTTAGAAGCATGTTACCACTCTTGGAGACATTCCTCCGATACCCCCTGACAGCCGTTTCGGTGTCTGCACACCTTTCTCAAAGGATGTATACCAATAATAGCGGAGAGGGCATTTAAATAGAGAAAACCAAGCTGTCTCACCTGTGTTTGAAATGAGATCTCCACCCCTTGGCCACACCGCGTCCTCCCGCCTCTCCCGCCAGCATCCCCAGCACCTCCGTCATGACGTCAGCATCCGGAACCTGCGTGCAGGGACATGTTGTAAGGGAGCCGCTGAAGGTTCCCGGGTGCCGGAAGTCAGTGGGCGGGAGCCACGGTAACTATAGTACCATAGTTACCGTGGCTCCCGCCCACTGACTTCCGGCACCCGGGAACCTTCAGCGGCTCCCTTACAACATGTCCCTGCACACAGGTTCCGGATGCTGACGTCATGACGGAGGCGCCGGTGCCGCAGCTGGGGATGCTGGCGGGAGAGGCGGGAGGACGCGGTGTGGCCGAGGGGTGGAGATCACATTTCAAACACAGGTGAGACAGCTTGGTTTTCCCTATTTAAATGCTCTCTCCGCTATTATTGGTATACATCCTTTGAGAAAGGTGTGCAGACACCGAAACGGCTGTCAGGGGTATCGGAGGAATGTCTCCAAGAGTGGTAACATACTTCTAAATGCTGCTACTTAAGAAATATGTCTTGACATACCTGTTTGAGCATTTATGGAATCACTTCTGCATTGGTGGAATAAATTTCTAATTTTTGGTTGTGCTGATCTCTTCTATTCACTCAGCGTGGCTGAATGTGTTTATGAGGACTTGCTATACTAAACCTTTGGATCAAGCACCCAGACTTCACTAAGTAATTTGTGCAGTTCATGATTATATATATATATACATATATATATATATATATATATATATATATATAGATATATATATATATATATATATATATATATATATATATATATATATATATATATAGGGTGGTCTTCACCGGCGCCGGAATCACGACAGCCGGCATACCAACACTTTTTCTCCCTCGTGGGGGTCCACGACCCCCCTGGAGGGAGAATAAAATAAGATTTTACTCACCGGTAAATCTATTTCTCGTAGTCCGTAGTGGATGCTGGGACTTCGTAAGGACCATGGGGATTAGCGGCTCCGCAGGAGACTGGGCACAACTAAAGAAAGCTTTACGACTACCTGGTGTGCACTGGCTCCTCCCACTAAGACCCTCCTCCAGACCTCAGTTAGGATACTGTGCCCGGAAGAGCTGACACAATAAGGAAGGATTTTGAATCCCGGGTAAGACTCATACCAGCCACACCAATCACACCGTATAACTCGTGATACTATACCCAGTTAACAGTATGAAATATAACTGAGCCTCTCAACAGATGGCTCAACAATAACCCTTTAGTTAGGCAATAACTATATACAAGTATTGCAGACAATCCGCACTTGGGATGGGCGCCCAGCATCCACTACGGACTACGAGAAATAGATTTACCGGTGAGTAAAATCTTATTTTCTCTGACGTCCTAAGTGGATGCTGGGACTCCGTAAGGACCAAGGGGATTATACCAAAGCTCCCAAACGGGCGGGAGAGTGCGGATGACTCTGCAGCACCGAATGAGCAAACTCTAGGTCCTCCTCAGCCAGGGTATCAAACTTGCAGACTCTTGCAAAAGTGTTTGAACCCGACCAAGTAACAGCTCGGCAAAATTGTAAAGCCGAGACCCCTCGGGCAGCCGCCCAAGAAGAGCCCCTTTCCTCGTGGAATGGGCTTTTACAGATTTAGGGTGCGGCAGTCCAGCCGCAGAATGTGCAAGTTGAATCGTGCTACAGATCCAGCGAGCAACCGTCTGCTTAGAAGCAGGAGCACCCAGCTTTTTGGGTGCATACAGGAGAAATAGCGAGTCAGTTTTCCTGACTCCAGCTGTCCTGGAAACATATACTTTTCAGGGCCCTGACTACATCCCGTAACTTGGAATCCTCCAAGTCCCAAGTAGCCGCAGGCACCACAATAGGTTGGTTCACATGAAAAACTGATACCACCTTAGGAAGGAATTGGGAACGAGTCCTCAATTCCGCCTTATCCATATAAAAAACAGATAAAGGCTTTTGTATGACAAAGCCGCCAATTCTGATACACGCCTGGCCGACGCCAAGGCCCACAGAATGACCACTTTCCACGTGAGGTATTATAGCTCCACGGATTTAAGTGGCTCAACCCAATGCGACTTCAGGAAATCCAACACCACGTTGAGATCCCATGGTGCCACTGGAGGCACAAACGGGGGCTGACTATGCAGCACTCCCTTAACAAAAGTCTGAACTTCAGGCAGTGAAGCCAGTTCAATTTTGGTAGAAAATCGATAGAGCCGAAATCTGGACCTTAATGGAACCCAATTTTAGGCCCATAGTCACCTCTGACTGTAGGAAGTGCAGAAATCGACCTAGCTGAAATTTCTCCTTTGGGGCCTTCCTGGCCTCACCGTACGCAACATATTTTCGCCATATGCGGTGATAATGGTTTGCGTTCACTTCTTTCCTAGCTTTAAATAGCGTAGGGATAACTTCCTCCAGAATTCCCTTTTCCTTCAGGATCCGGCGTTCAACCGCCATGCCGTCAACGCAGCCGCGGTACGTCTTGGAACAGACAGGCCCCCTGCTGCAGCAGGTCCTGTCTGAGCGGCAGAGGCCATAGGTCCTCTGAGATCATTTCTTGGAGTTCTGGTTACCAAGCTCTTCTTGGCCAACCCGGAACAATGAGTATAGTTCTTACTCCTCACCTTCTTATTATTCTCATTACCCTGGGTAAGAGAGGCAGAGAAGGGAACACATACACCGACTGGTACACCCATGGTGTTACCAGAGCGTCCCAGCTATCGCCTGAGGGTCCTTGACCTGGCGCAATATCTTTGTAGCTTTTTGTTGAGGCGGGACGTCATCATGTCCACCTGTGGCCTTTCCCAACGGTGTACAATCATTTGGAAGACTTCTGGATGAAGTCACCACTCTCCCGGGTGGAGGTCGTGTCTTCTGAGAAAGTCTGCTTCTCAGTTGTCCACTCTGGGAATGAACACTGCTGACAGTGCTAACACATGATTTTCCGCCCATCGGAGAATCCTTGTGGCTTCTGCCATCGCCATCCTGCTTCTTGTGCCGCCCTGTCGGTTTACATGAGCGACCGCCGTGATGCTGTCTGACTGAATCAGCACCGGCCGGTGTTGAAGCAGGGGTCTAGCCTGTAATGCCCTCAGTTCCAGAATATTTATGTTTAGGGAAGTCTCCTGACTTTTCCATAGCCTTGGAAGTTCCTTCCCTGTGTGACTGCCCCCCAGCCTCGAAGGCTGGCATCCGTGGTCACCAGGACCCAGTCCTGTATGCCGAATCTGCGGCCCCCTAGAAGATGAGCACTCTGCAGCCACCACAACAGCAACACCCTGACCCTTGGAGACAGGGTTATCCGCCGATGCATCTGAAGATGCGACCCGGACTACTTGTCCAACAGATCCCACTGGAAAATCCCTGCATGGGACTTGGCGAATGGAATTTCTTCGTAAGAAGCTACCATCTTTCCCAGGGCTCGCGTGCATTGATGCACCGACACCTGTATACGTATTAGGAGGTCTCTGTCTAGAGACAACAACTCCTTGGACTTCTCCTCCGGGAGAAAACCTTTTTATCCTGTTCTGTGTCCAGAACCATACCCAGGAACAGTAGACGCGTCGTAGGAACCAGCTGCGACTTTGGAATATTCAGAAACCAGCCGTGCTGTTGTAGCACTTCCAGAGATAGTGCTACTCCGACGAACAACTGCTCCCTGGACCTCGCCTTTATAAGGAGATCGTCCAAGTACGGGATAATTATTTCGTCCATTACCTTGGTAAATACCTCGGTGCCGAGGACAGACCAACGGCAACGTCTGGAATTGGTAATGACAATCCTGTACCACAATCTTGAGGTACTCCTGGTGAAGAGGGTAAATAGGGACATGCAGGTAATCATCCTTGATGTCCAGTGATACCATGAAATTCTCCAGGCTTGCAATAATCGCCCTGAGCGATTCCATTTTGAACTTGAACCTTCGTATATAAGTGTTCAAGGCTTTCAATTTTAGAATGGGTCTCACCGAACCGTCTGGTTTCGGTACCACAACATTTTGGAATAGTAACCCCGGCCTTGTTGAAGGAGGGGTACCTTGATTTCACCTGCTGGAAGTACAGCTTGTGAATTGCCGCCAGTACTACCTTTCTCCGAGGGCAGCAGGCAAGGCTGATGTGAGGTGAGGGGGAGTCGCCTCGAACTCCAGCCTGTATCCCCGTGATACTATTTGCAGAACCTAGAGATCCACCTGTGGGCAAGCCCACTGGTCCCTGAAGTTCCCGAGACGCGCACCTGTGGAGCCCCAGTGTCATGCGGTGGACTCAGAGGAAGCGGGGGAAGATTTTTGATCCTGGGAACTGGCTGCTGGTGCAGCTTTTTTCCTTCTTCCCTTGTCTCTGTGCAGAAAGGAAGCGCCCTTGACCCGCTTGCTTTTCTGAAGCCGAAAGGACTGTACCTGAAAATACGGTGCTTTCTTAGGCTGTGAGGAAACCTGAGGTAAAAATTTTTTATTCCCAGCTGTTGCTGTGGATACGAGGTCCCAGAGACCATCCCCAAACAATTCCTCACCCTTATAAGGCAGAAACTCCATGTGCCTTCTACAGGCAGCATCACCTGTCCACTGCCGGGTTTCTAATACCCTCCTGGCAGAATGGACATTGCATTAATTTAGGATGCCAGCCGGCAAATATCCCTCTGTGCATCCTTTATATATAAGACCACGTCTTAAATATGCTCAATGTTAGCAAAATATTATCCCTGTCTTAGCGTATTAATATTATCTGACAGGGTATCAGACCACGCTGCAGCAGCACTATTTATGCTGAGGCAATTGCAGGTTTCAGTATATAACCTGAGTGTGTAAATACAGACTTCAGGATCGCCTCCTGCTTTTTATCAGCAGGTTCCTTCAAGGTGGCCGTATCCTAAGACGGCAGTGCCACCTTTTGACAAACGTGTGAGCGCCTTATCCAGCCTAAGGGATATCTCCCAACGTGACCTATCCTCTGGCGGGAAAGGGTACGCCATCAGTAACTTTTTAGAAATTACCAGTTTCTTATCGGGGGAAACCACGCTTCTTTACACACTTCATTCATTCATCTGATGGGGGAACAAAACACTGGCTGCTTTTCTCCCCAAAAATAAAACCCCTTTTATGTGGTACTTGGGTTCATGTCAGAAAATGCGTAACACATTTTTCATTGCCGAGATCATGTAACGGATGTTTCTAGTGGATTGTGTATATGTCTCAACCTTGTCGACACTGGAGTCAGACTCCGTGTCGACATCTGTGTCTGCCATCTGAGGTAAATGGCGTTTTTTGAGCCCCTGATGGCCTTTGAGACGCCTGGGCAGGCACGGGCTGAGAAGCCGGCTGTCCCACAGCTGTTACGTCATCCAGCCTTTTATGTAAGGAGTTGACACTGTCGGTTAATACCTTCCACCTATCCATCCACTCTGGTGTCGGCCCCATAGGGGGCGACATCCCATTTATCGGCCTCTGCTCCGCCTCCACGTAACCTTCCTCATCCAACATGTCGACACAGCCGTACCGACACACCGCACACACACAGGGAATGCTCTGACTGAGGACAGGACCCCACAAAGTCCATTGGGGAGTCCGAGAGAGAGTATGCCAGCACACACCAGAGCGCTATATAATGCAGGGATTAACACTATAACTGAGTGATTTTTCCCCAAATAGCTGCTTGTATACATATATTGCGCCTAAATTTAGTGCCCCCCCTCTCTTTTTAACCCTTTGAGCCTGAAAACTACAGGGGAGAGCCTGGGGAGCTGTCTTCCAGCTGCACTGTGAAGAGAAAATGGCGCCAGTGTGCTGAGGGAGAAGCCCCGCCCCTTTTTCGGCGGACTTTCTCCCGCTTTTTCTGGAATACTGGCAGGGGTAATTTTACATCTATATAGCCTCTAGGACTATATATGATGTAGATTTGCCAGCCAAGGTGTCATATATTGCCCTCAGGGCGCACCCCCAGCGCCCTGCACCCATCAGTGACCGGAGTGTGAGGTGTACATGAGGAGCAATGGCGCACAGCTGCAGTGCTGTGCGCTACCTTGGTGAAGACCGAAGTCTTCTGCCGCCGATTTTCCGGACTCTTCATGCTTCTGGCTCTGTAAGGGGGACGGCGGCGCGGCTCCGGGAACGAACACCAAGGTCGGGTCCTGCGGTCGATCCCTCTGGAGCTAATGGTGTCCAGTAGCCTAAGAAGCCCAAACTACCACCTGTTAGGTAGGTTCGCTTCTTCTCCCCTTAGTCCCTCGCTGCAGTGAGTCTGTTGCCAGCAGATCTCACTGTAAAATAAAAAACCTAAATATACTTTCTTTCTAGGAGCTCAGGAGAGCCCCTAGTGTGCATCCAGCTCAGCCGGGCACAAGAATCTAACTGAGGTCTGGAGGAGGGTCTTAGTGCACACCAGGTAGTCCTAAAGCTTTCTTTAGTTGTGCCCAGTCTCCTGCGGAGCCACTAATCCCCATGGTCCTTACGGAGTCCCAGCATTCACTTAGGACGTCAGAGAAAATAGTATGGCGAGCGCAGCGAGCCCGCAAGGGGCTCATTTGCGCTTGTCACGCTGTCGGTATGCCGGCGGTCGGGCTCGCGGCGCCGGTATGCTGGTCGCCGGGAGCCCGGCCGCCAGCATACCATACTACACCCATATAAAATGCAGTCTGCAATTCGTGGATAATGGTGCCACTGTCATCTGGAAGCCAAATTATACATTCAAACTATTGCTACAATTAAGCAAAAAGAAAAACATGAATCACAGCTATTTCAGTGGTACCAAAGCTGTATGCATTGCATATACAAAATCCATAACACTGACATCCCCGCCTCCCGCACACTGACACAATGCATAATGAAAGACTTACTTTGATAACTCCTTGATTTCCTCATCATACAGTTTCTTTCGCTCAGTAAGCTCTTCGGGTAGGTAACGTGTAATCAGTTCTTCTGTCAGAAGTGTCTTCTTATATGCTCTGCTTGCAAGGTACTAGATGAAGAAACATTCAGTTGAAATACCCCAAATAAAAGCTATATTATTTTATAGTTATAGAACAGAAATTGGAAGACAGTGGCTTTCAGGACACTGTATAAATACAAGTCCCAGCATGCTCGTCAACAACTGGAGAGGCACGCAATGTCTCAGCCTGATCTAGTCTATTTATGCTGATACTATGCAGCTGTTACTTTCCTTTCGTTACAGTATATCAATTCCATTGTGATTCATGTGAGTGTGCCTACTGTTTGTGCTTATTGTTTCTACCCCATGTACTTATGACAAATGAAAGGGTTCCACAAGTACTTTACATGGCTATTAATTGTGAGTGTGAAGGATAATCCATTACCAATGAGTTTGCTTCTGCTTTGTGTAGCTCGGACAACAGGACACAGCACAAAACTGAATAAAAAAATTATATATAATTTTGGTTTTCTAGGGAGTACTAAATCTTGTAGGGGAACAATCTGTGTGTGGATTTTACCACAGCATTATTTACTGGTGGCAACTAAATTGCTTTGTTTGTATCTGTAAGTATTCAACAATTTATATAGGAAAGATTGCAGAATCCAAAATAGAAAGCAGTCAGCTATTGGCTATTATTCCTAGTAATAAAACAAGGAATGTTATGAAGGTAAATATGTTCTCTATTACCACTTTCAAATATAAACCCCGATTTTAACTCGGTTTGGGCCCTGGACACAGAACACGGGTTGAAGCAGGGGTTTCGGTACTTACCCGGTCACACCTGGGTGATGGACCCAGGTTATTCCTGGTTTATAACACTTAACACTGTACCAAGGTCTTCCAGTGACCCTGGTCTTAGCAGTGGACGCTTGGAGAGGATGTCATCTCCAAGCACTACTGTGGCAGCCAATGAACCTTTCACACATAAGCCGGGGCACTGAACAAGGTTACAAGTCCCAGGAATAACCCTGGGCGATTGCAAAGTCACAGGCCCGGAACGGTCAACTCGGGTCAGACCCTTTTAGACATAAGCAAGACTTGGATCGACTCGCCGCGTACAATGGTTTTTGTTTACATTAGAAAGTCACATAAGTCACCCTTTTTTTCACCATGAACAGGCACAGATGCAGTTTTCATAACCGGTAAAATCTATATTTATATTATATATATATATATATATATATATATATATATATATATATATAGGTAATAAAAGTATTTGGACAGCCACCGATTGTGCAAGTTGACCCACTTAAAAAGATGAGAGAGGTCTGTAATTTCCATCATAGGTACACTTCAACTGTGAGAAAGTAGGAAATCACATTGTATGATTTTTAAACAATTTATTTGTATATTCTTGCGTAAAATAAATATTTGGACAATCAAAAAGTTTAAAGGTCCGTACACACTTAACGATAAAATGAGCACGTCGCTCATTTTCCCCCTCCTTGAGCGACGTCGCTCATTTTATCGTCAAGTGTGTATGCCGCCAGCGACGACCGATGCGCGGCCCCGCGGGTCGGCACCGATCGCCGCTGTCGGTAGGGCATGCATGAAGGATGTGGACTGTCGTCCCCGACCTTCATGCAGGGCTGGCGGAGGCGTGACGTCACTGAGCGATATGAGCGGTCATATCGCTCAGTGTGAGTAGTCGGCCGCCCGGGGGACTCACAGAGCGACATCGTCTAATGTGTATGGGCCTTAACTCAATACTTTGTAATATAACCTCGGCTGGCAATTACAGAGGTCAAACGTTTCCTGTAGTTCTTGACCAGTTTTGCACACACTGTAGCAGGTATTTTGGCCCACTCTTCCATGCAGATCTTCTCTAGATCTGTCATGTTTTGGGGCTGTCGCCGGGCAACACGGACTTTCAACTCCCTCCACAGATTTTCTATTGGGTTGAGGTCTGGAGACTGGCTAGGCCACTCCAGGACCTTGAAATACTTCTTACGGAGCCACTCCTTAGTTGCCCAGGTGAGGTGTTTGGGGTCATTGTCATGCTGGAAGACCCAGCCACGTTCCATCTTCAATGCTCTTACTGAGGGAAAGAGGTTTTTGCCCAAAATCTCACGATACATGGCTCCATTCATCCTCTCCTTAATACGGATTACTTGCCCTGTCCCCTTTGCAGAAAAGCAGCCCCAAAGCATGATGTTTCCACCCCCATGCTTCACAGTGGGTAGGGTGTTCTTGGGATGCCATTCATCATTCTTCTCCCTCCAAACACGGCGAGTGGAGTTGATACCAAAAAGTTCGATATTGCTCTCATCTGACCACATTACATTCTCCCAATCCTCCTCTGGATCATCCAGATGGTCACTGGCAAACTTTAGTCGGGCCTGGACATGTGCTGGCTTAAGCAGGGGGACCTTTCGGGCGCTGCAGTATTTCAATCCATGACGATGTAGTGTGTTACTAATGGTAACCTTTGTGACTGTGGTCCCAGCTCCCTTGAGGTCATTGACCAGGTGCCCCTGTGTAGTTCTGGGCTGATTCCTCACCGTTCTCAAGATCATTGATACCCCACGAGGTGAGATCTTGCATGGAGCCCCAGGACAAGGGAGATTGTCAGTGATCTTGTATTTCTTCCATTTTTTAATAATTGCGCCAACAGTTGATCTTTTCTCACCAAGCTGCTTTCCTATTGTCGAGTAGCTCATCTCAGCCTTGTGCAGCTCTACAATTTTGTCTCTGGTGTCCTTAGACAGCTCTCTGGTCTTGGTCATGGTGGAGAGGTAGCAGTCTGTTTGAGGGTGTGGACAGGTGTCTTTTATACAGATAACCAGTTCAAACAGGTGCCATTAATACAGGCAATGAGCGGAGGATAGAAGAGCTTCTTAAAGAAGAAGTAACAGGTCTGTGAGAGCCAGAAATCTTACTGTTTGGTAGGTGTCCAAATATTTATTTTCCACAAGAATATACAAGTACATTTTAAAAAAATCATACAATGTGATTTCCTGTTTTTTCCCCCCCTTCAGATTCTGTCTCACAGTTCAAGTGTACCTATGATGGAAATTACAGACCTCTCATCTTTTTAAGTGGGTCAACTTGCACAATCGGTGGCTGTCCAAATACTTTTTTGCCCCACTGTAGATAGGGGGGATTCCACAGGAGGTGGGTGGCAGTCACAAAGTCAATAGTTCATAATTAATACAGAAAAATCAGTTCAAATATATACGCCATCAGTCGACGTTTCTCAAGACTGGCTTGGATGCAATAAATATTCAATGACGTCTTGCATATACATATCAGTATAATGGTTCTGCAATATAAACACAACATATAAAAACACTTGAAGCCTCCCAGGCCCCAACACCGGAAAGACAAAAGTCATACTAACCACAAACAAAAAAAGAAACAAAAAAGAGAAAAAGACCAACAACCAAGAACCAGGTGCAGGAGGCTATAGTACAGAGTCAATCAGTGAACCCCAAACTGAGTATACCATGAGAAACACAACAGGAAGGTGCAAAGCGAAAAAAATCCATGAAGGTAAAGTTAAGAGGAAACCAAGGACAGCTAATCGAATGATCTTTCCAACTACATTCAATAATATGTCCAGCAGTATTCAGAAAACCTTAAAAAGCATTGGTCCATTATCACCACGGACCCAGCCTTGCCCTTCACTCGAATATCAGCACCTATGATTGCCTATGGTAGAGGTCCCAATTTAAAACAGATGTTAATGCGCCCTACCTTGTACCCTGACACTAGACCCAACATGGTCCAAGTTATGAAGACCAACCCGGTAAGTTTTTCCTGTGGCGGCTGTGTCACATGCAGGTCCATACTTGTAGGACTGAAAATTACTCATCCGCACACTGGTAGGAAGATCGGTATCTCGTATCATCTACATTGTCATCTTGATTTTGTCATATACATCCTGACATGCCCTTGTGGTCTTTATTATGTGGGCCTCACCACAAGAACATTTAGAGACCATATGGCTAATCACCGTACCACTATCCGTGCAGCATGGAAACCAGCTCTACAGATAAACCTGTAGCAAGACACTTTGTTGCCCTTGGAAGTTTAGAATGTTTCTCATTAGAATTAAAATACTCGACTTTACAATTTTTTTTTATGCAAAAAAGGAAGTTTTAAAACTATAAATAGAGTTTCATTAGAAAACATTGCAACAGCTTGTGCACATTTGTTTAACAGATGTGTTTCTCTGTGTCGTGATTCATTTCTGTCGGGCCAGTGAATGTAGCTAATTTAAGACAGTAATTTGTAGGTTATCTAGGGAAATGCATGTGTCATCACATATGGAAGACATTCATGAGCTCCACAAAGATGGATTTGTGCAGTGTACAAGCACCTGGACAATCACTCACTGACTGACACTTGTGAATGGGTTACACGCTCACCTGTGACAAGTTTTCCTTGCAGAGTGGACAGTGCGGATTATGGTCCAGACATCGTTCGAGACATTTGAGGCAGAATGTGTGCCCACATGGGGTGGCTACAGGCTCATAAAATAACCTGGAAGAATATATGTGAACAACATATTTTAAACAGAGTTTATTTACATAGCTGAAAATCAGAAATAAACAATAATCACATTATGAAAAGGAAGCGGGTAGGCAGGTAATAATTTCTGATTCAATTATATATTTTTGCACATCAGCACATATTCTTTCTTATAATGCTTTATACTGATAAAAATCTATGTATTGGTTAATCAAATTGTTCCTAAATACCCTGTTATACAACAGGAGCACAGATCTTAACATGATACAAAAACATGGCTGTCTCTCTTGGTTTAATTACATGGATGCACTACTTACATCTATATCAATTATTTCTTCACTGTTGAGGAAAGGAATTGGACTATTCAATGCAATTCTCATAGTATTTAGTTTTATCTTTTCCGTCAGTGTTTGTGCTATGAAACAGTTGTGGGAGGAGCCTGCCACGGAAACCACTTGTAGGACCACTAACTCAGTACAGTGTGATATTCTTTCAAGAAATGTTTACTTTTTATATAACCCTAATTGATCAAAAATAAAAAACTTGTTTGAGAGATAACACACACAAGATGAAGTTTTATCTATCAGACGGTGGTGCTGTTGTTTCAGTGAAGGATTTTACAAAAGAGGCATCATTTAATGTGAAGGCATTACATAAAGGTAACCTGGCTCATTCTGCTGTAACCCCTATCTATGATACTATGGATTCATGCACTCTTTTCTTTAGAGAATCTCTGACAATCAGAATCAGATAGCTGCTTATACTAGAAAGTAACTGGTGTCTATTTGGGAGTGTTCTGCAAAACAACCTCCGTAATATCATCCCTGTTTTACACTAAATTCCCAAATTTCTTAAGCGAGGTTCCTTGAGAGATTATCAATAGATGGCACAAATACTATACATCTCGCCTAAACCCTGCCTGTTTGTTTAGCGTGATTTATTTCTAGTGTGCCTGACCTGGGCTATTAACAGCTGCAAAGCATGGGGCTGATGTATTCACCTTGAGAAGGCATAAGGAAGTGATAAACCAGTGATAAATGCAAGGTGATACACGCACCAACCAATCAGCTCCAATATGTAAATTAACAGTTAGGAGCTGATTGGCTAGTGCGTGTATCACCTTGCATTTTTCTCTGGTTTATCACTTCCTTATGCCATCTCCAGGTTAATACATCTGCCCCCATGTGAGCTGCCTGGTCAGATAACGGAATGTGGCCAAGCTAATAACGAGATTTAACCCCATGCACTTGTAGTTAAAGCCTGGAGTGAGGTCCTTCATTTAAATCTTTCCCCTGGATTATATTATCAAGGTACAGCTATGTCTATATAAGCTATGTTTGTAGCTACTGAGGGTCACTAGAAACTATAACATTTGTGCAGTTGCAATGTTGTTTGATGTGCTCAAGTGCGATCAGTTGTCCTCCATAAGCATATCATTGTGTGTCCTCCATGTAACATCAATCTGCACCTAGTTATGCAAGTTGGAGGATACCCAAATACATACATAGGTTGAGAAAACAAAAATCCCCGCTCCAAGTCCAACATAGTATTATGTTATTAGCAGCTCCTTTATTCATTAAAAGGTTCCTTATTTTCTCCAAACATAATGTAGGCAAAATCTGGTGTTTATAGTAAAGGCACAGCCAAATCTGGAGCATGATTCATTTATGGTTTAAATTAAGAGAAAGGGAAATAATGCATCAGGGCTGGATTTAATTAATGTGCCACTTGTGGTTTTAGGCTTTTTATTACAATGGCACTTATCTGGGATTATGCTTCGGGTGCTGGAGCTGCGAAAATCCCTGATCCCATATTATCGCGCAATCACGGGTTCAATTTCGCCCGATAAAAATGGCCTCTAATTGGATATCGCAATAATGACCATCGGTCAAACATTGCGATTTACACCCATTTTTACCGTCCGTAAAAGCTGAGGGCCTAATAGGATACCGTCCAATCTCTGAGATCTCAGAGGCAGTACAGATTTAAAGCCCTTCTGCCAAGAGAAAATAAGATTTTACTTACCGATAAATCTATTTCTCGTAGTCCGTAGTGGATGCTGGGACTCCGTCAGGACCATGGGGAATAGCGGCTCCGCAGGAGACAGGGCACAAAATTTAAAAGTTTGACCACTAGGTGGTGTGTACTGGCTCCTCCCCCTATGACCCTCCTCCAAGCCTCAGTTAGGATACTGTGCCCGGACGAGCGTACACAATAAGGAAGGATTTTGAATCCCGGGTAAGACTCATACCAGCCACACCAATCACACCGTACAACTTGTGATCTGAACCCAGTTAACAGTATGACAAACGTAGGAGCCTCTGAACAGACGGCTCACAACAATAACAACCCGATTTTTTTTGTAACAATAACTATGTACAAGTATTGCAGACAATCCGCACTTGGGATGGGCGCCCAGCATCCACTACGGACTACGAGAAATAGATTCATCGGTAAGTAAAATCTTATTTTCTCTGACGTCCTAGTGGATGCTGGGACTCCGTCAGGACCATGGGGATTATACCAAAGCTCCCAAACGGGCGGGAGAGTGCGGATGACTCTGCAGCACCGAATGAGAGAACTCCAGGTCCTCCTTAGCCAGGGTATCAAATTTGTAGAATTTTACAAACGTGTTCTCCCCTGACCACGTAGCTGCTCGGCAGAGTTGTAATGCCGAGACCCCTCGGGCAGCCGCCCAAGATGAGCCCACCTTCCTTGTGGAATGGGCCTTGACAGATGTAGGCTGTGGCAGGCCTGCCACAGAATGTGCAAGTTGAATTGTGCTACAAATCCAACGAGCAATCGTCTGCTTAGAAGCAGGAGCACCCAGCTTGTTGGGTGCATACAGTATAAACAGCGAGTCAGATTTTCTGACTCCAGCCGTCCTTGAAATATATATTTTCAATGCTCTGACAACGTCCAGCAACTTGGAATCCTCCAAATCGCTAGTAGCCGCAGGCACCACAATAGGCTGGTTCAGGTGAAACGCTGAAACCACCTTAGGCAGAAAGTGAGGACGCGTCCGCAGTTCTGCCCTGTCCGAATGGAAAATCAGATATGGGCTTTTATACGATAAAGCCGCCAATTCTGACACTCTCCTGGCTGAAGCCAGGGCCAGTAGCATGGTTACTTTCCATGTAAGATATTTCAAATCCACCGATTTGAGTGGCTCAAACCAATGGGATTTGAGAAAATCCAAAACTACATTAAGATCCCACGGTGCCACTGGGGGCACAACCGGGGGCTGTATATGTAGTACTCCTTTTACAAAAGTCTGGACTTCAGGAACTGAAGCCAATTCTTTCTGGAAGAAAATCGACAGGGCCGAAATTTGAACCTTAATGGACCCTAATTTGAGGCCCATAGACAAACCTGTTTGCAGGAAATGTAGGAATCGACCCAGTTGAAATTCCTCCGTCGGGGCCTTCCTGGCCTCACACCACGCAACATATTTTCTCCAAATGCGGTGATAATGTTGTGCAGTCACCTCCTTCCTGGCTTTTACCAGGGTAGGGATGACCTCTTCCGGAATGCCTTTTTCCCTTAGGATTCGGCGTTCAACCGCCATGCCGTCAAACGCAGCCGCGGTAAGTCTTGGAATAGACACGGTCCCTGCTGAAGCAGGTCCCGTCTTAGAGGTAAAGGCCACGGATCTTCCGTGAGCATCTCCTGAAGTTCCGGGTACCAAGTTCTTCTTGGCCAATCCGGAGCCACGAGTATCGTTCTTACTCCCCTTTGCCGTATAATTCTCAGTACTTTTGGTATGAGAGGCAGAGGAGGAAACACATACACTGACTGGTACACCCATGGTGTTACCAGAGCGTCTACAGCTATTGCCTGAGGGTCTCTTGACCTGGCGCAATACCTGTCCAGTTTTTTGTTGAGGCGGGACGCCATCATGTCCACCATTGGTCTTTCCCAATGGACCACAATCATGTGGAAGACTTCTGGATGAAGTCCCCACTCTCCCGGGTGCAGATCGTGTCTGCTGAGGAAGTCTGCTTCCCAGTTGTCCACTCCCGGGATGAACACAGCTGACAGTGCTAACACATGATTTTCTGCCCAGCGGAGAATCCTTGCAGCTTCTGCCATTGCCCTCCTGCTTCTTGTGCCGCCCTGTCTGTTTATGTGGGCGACTGCCGTGATGTTGTCCGACTGAATCAACACCGGCTGACCCTGAAGCAGAGGTTTTGCCAGGCTTAGAGCATTGTTCCGGAAGAAATACCTTTTTCTGAACAGTATCCAGAATCATCCCTAGGAACAACAGACGTGTCGTCGGGATCAGTTGGGATTTTGGAAAATTCAGAAACCACCCGTGTTGTTGGAGCACTACTTGGGTTAGTGCTACTCCGACCTCCAGCTGTTCTCTGGATCTTGCCCTTATCAGGAGATCGTCCAAGTAAGGGATAATTAAGACGCCTTCTCTTCGAAGAAGGATCATCATTTCGGCCATTACCTTGGTAAAGACCCGGGGTGCCGTGGACAATCCAAACGGCAGCGTCTGAAACTGATAATGACAGTTTTGGACCACGAACCTGAGGTACCCTTGGTGTGAAGGACAAATTGGAACATGAAGGTAAGCATCCTTGATGTCCAAGGACACCATAAAATCCCCTTCTTCCAGATTCGCTATCACTGCTCTGAGTGACTCCATCTTGAACTTGAATTTTTGTATGTACAGGTTCAGAGATTTTAGATTTAGAATCGGTCTTACCGAGCCGTCCGGCTTCGGTACCACAAATAGCGTGGAGTAATACCCCTGTCCCTGTTGTAGGAGGGGTACCTTGACTATCACCTGCTGAGAATACAGCTTGTGAATGGCCTCCAATACCGTCGCCCTGTCGGAGGGAGACGTTGGCAAAGCAGACTTTAGGAAACGGCGAGGAGGGGACTTCTCGAATTCCAACCTGTAACCCTGAGATACTACCTGCAGGATCCAGGGGTCCACCTGCGAGTGAGCCCACTGTGCGCTGAAATGTTTGAGGCGACCCCCCACCGCCCCTGAGTCTGCTTGTAAGGTCCCAGCGTCATGCTGACGCCTTTGTAGAAGCCGGGGAGGGCTTCTGCTCCTGGGAAGGAGCTGCTTGTTGCAGTCTCTTACCCTTTCCTTTGCCTCGGGGCAAATAGGAATGTCCTTTTGCTCGTTTGTTCTTATAGGAACGAAAGGACTGCGGCTGAAAAGCCTGCGGCTTTTTCTGCTGGGAGGTGACCTGGGGTAAAAAGGTGGACTTTCCGGCCGTTGCCGTGGCCACCAGATCCGATAGACCGACCCCAAATAATTCCTCCCCCTTATACGGCAATACTTCCATATGTCGTTTGGAAACCGCATCACCTGACCACTGGCGCGTCCATAAACTTCTTCTGGCAGATATGGACATCGCACTTACTCTTGATGCCAGAGTGCAAATATCTCTCTGTGCATCTCGCATATAAAGAAATGCATCCTTTAACTGCTCTATAGTCAGTAAAATACTGTCCCTATCCAGGGTATCAATATTTTCAGACAGTGACTCCGACCAAGCCACGCCAGCACTGCACATCCAGGCTGAGGCGATTGCTGGTCTCAGTATAACACCCGTATATACTTTTTAATGTATTCTCCAGCCTCCTATCAGCTGGATCCTTGAGGGCGGCCGTATCAGGAGACGGTAACGCCACTTGCTTTGATAAGCGTGTGAGCGCCTTTTCCACCCTAGGAGGTGTTTCCCAGCGCGCCCTAACCTCTGGCGGGAAAGGGTATAATGCCAATAACTTCTTTGAAATTAGCAGTTTTCTATCTGGGGTAACCCACGCTTCATCACACACTTCATTCAGTTCCTCTGATTCAGGAAAAACTATCGGTAGTTTTTTCACACCCCACATAATACCCCTTTTTGTGGTACTTGCAGTATCAGAGATATGCAAAGCCTCCTTCATTGCCGTGATCATATAACGTGTGGCCCTACTGGAAAATACGTTTGTTTCTTCACCGTCGACACTGGATTCAGTGTCAGTGTCTGGGTCTGTGTCGACCGACTGAGGTAAAGGGCGTTTTACAGCCCCTGACGGTGTCTGAGACGCCTGGACAGGTACTAACTGGTTTGCTGGCTGTCTCATGTCGTCAACCGACTTTTGTAGCGTGCTGACACTATCCCGTAATTCCATAAACAAAGCCATCCATTCTGGTGTCGACTCCCTAGGGGGTGACATCACCATTACAGGCAATTGCTCCGCCTCCACGCCAACATCGTCCTCATACATGTCGACACACACGTACCGACACACAGGGAATGCTCTGATAGAAGACAGGACCCCACTAGCCCTTTGGGGAGACAGAGGGAGAGTTTGCCAGCACACACCCAAGCGCTATAAATATATATATAGGGACAACCTTAATAAGTGTGTTCCCTTTATAGCAGCTCAAATATTATAAATATCGCCAATAAGTGCCCCCCCTCTCTGTTTTTACCCTGTTTCTGTAGTGCAGTGCAGGGGAGAGTCCTGGGAGCCTTCCTCGCAGCGGAGCTGGGCAGGAAAATGGCGCTGTGTGCTGAGAATAGGCCCCGCCCCCTTTTCGGCGGGCTTCTTCTCCCGGTTTTTTTGGAACCTGGCAGGGGTTAAATACATCCATATAGCCCCAGGGGCTATATGTGATATATTTTAGCCAGAATAGGTATATTACATTGCTGCCCAGGGCGCCCCCCCCAGCGCCCTGCACCCTCAGTGACCGCTGGTGTGAAGTGTGCGGAGAGCAATGGCGCACAGCTGCAGTGCTGTGCGCTACCTCATGAAGACTGAGACGTCTTCTGCCGCCGGTTTCTGGACCTCTTCTCTATTCGGCATCTGCAAGGGGGTCGGCGGCGCGGCTCCGGTGACATATCCAGGCTGTACCTGTGATCGTCCCTCTGGAGCTAGTGTCCAGTAGCCTAAGAAGCAAATCCATCCTGCACGCAGGTGAGTTCACTTCTTCTCCCCTAAGTCCCTCGTTGCAGTGAGCCTGTTGCCAGCAGGACTCACTGAAAATAAAAAACCTAACAAACTTTTTCTAAGCAGCTCTTTAGGAGAGCCACCTAGATTGCACCCTGCTCGGACGGGCACAAAAACCTAACTGAGGCTAGGAGGAGGGTCATAGGGGGAGGAGCCAGTACACACCACCTAGTGGTCAAACTTTTAAATTTTGTGCCCTGTCTCCTGCGGAGCCGCTATTCCCCATGGTCCTGACGGAGTCCCAGCATCCACTAGGACGTCAGAGAAAATTTGAGTGTAATACACTTTTGTAAAACAGGCAACTGACCTGTAGATCTGCCCTTTTCAATTATTTATCATAGATCAATAATTTCATCCCACAATAAGAGATCTCGTTTCCAGGTGCAGCTCATTAAGGATGTACTATAAACAAAACCATGTTCCCCTCACTCTTATAACTAATTTAAGACATAAATGGGGCTTATTCTAAGTAGCATTTAGCAGCGTCTGAGTTTACGCAAATGCTGCTACAAACTCGTTCCCTTGTGTACATTAGTACAGCCGAATGTGTAAGGACTGAGACATCCACTTTTAGTGCCCATACATGCTGTAATACCATTTGCTGGGGTTGGGGTTGCGGCGTCGGAATGCCAGCGGGGGGAGGGGCGAGTGAAGCAAGCCCCTTGCGGGCTTGGTGGCGACCGCAGGTTCTATTCCCACTCTATGGCCGTCATGGACACCCAGGGTGGGAATAAACCCTGTTGGTCGGCATGCCGTTTGGCGGGATCGTGGGTGGGCGGGATCTAGGGGTCGGTAATGTAACCGGCGGTCTCCTGACCTCCAGTCACATGACTGTATCCCATTTGCTGCATCCTTACACCAGCATGGAAACTTGCACTAGCCATATCACAGGTACAGTTTCTCTGTCTGCCTGTGCGCCTGTGAATGCGCACTGAATAGACCTGCCAACTGATTGGACCATTTTTGCGTTCATTTCTTGCCAACTCCCAAGTAAAAACACTCATCACTTATCCACAACATTTCTGATACCAAACATCCTTATAGCAACAGCAACTTTGTACATACCCACTGTGTAACGCATGAGCCGTAGGGGTTTACATACATTTTTGCACATGTACAGTTGTAAGAAGACAAAACTCAACAATACAGGTTGAGTATCCCATATCCAAATATTCCGAAATACGGAATATTCCGAAATATGGACTTTTTTGAGTGAGAGTGACATAGTGAAACCTTTGTTTTTTGATGGCTCAATGTACACAAACTTTGTTTAATACACAAAGTTATTAAAAATATTGTATTAAATGACCTGCAGGCTGTGTGTATAAGGTGTATATGAAACATAAATGAATTGTGTGAATGTAGACACACTTTGTTTAATGCACAAAGTTATACAAAATATTGGCTAAAATGACCTTCAGGCTGTGTGTATAAGGTGTATATGTAACATAAATGCATTCTGTGCTTAGATTTAGGTCCCATCGCCATGATATCTCATTATGGTATGGAATTATTCCAAATTACGGAAAAATCCCATATCCAAAATACCTCTGGTCCCAAGCATTTTGGATAAGGGATACTCAACCTGTATAACCATTGGCCTTACATGCGGATTGCTTGCAGCTCTAAATCAGGCCCAAATATGTCAAACTGAACAGTCATTTCTAATAAAAAAAAGTAATCACTTAAGTCAGTGGTTCTCAAACTTCTGTCTAGTGCCCTACACTATCAGCCTTTTTTACATGGCACCTCTAGGCCCAAAAAGAAAGAAACTCAGAAAAAAAAAACACTAATGAAGTAAATTGCGTTTATAGGTCATCGTTCAGTTCAGTTACGTGGTGAGGGATAGGATTCACTTCTGTTTGTCCTCATATTTTATGACTGGAAGCCACAAGCTCCGACTACAAATAATTTGAATTGGTCCTTGACCACCAACCCAGGGCACCCAGTTTGTGTACCACTGGTTTAAGTTAATAAATGGCGTGGGAGAATGTGTGAGGCGTACAACTAAGCACATTTACACAAACAGAAATATACTGCGAGCTAGCATACCGTATTTGGCTGTGTGCAAATCACATTAGTATTGGTAACTTCCTATTGAAACAGGTTACTGTATCAAAACTTAGCAGACTAGTAACATCACCATGTGCAAGCTACTGAATGTTATAGAATTTGCAGGCACAGTTAAAATGGGATGCAGTTAAAATGTCGGTTGTTGGGATTCTGGCGTTCAGGATTCAGACGCTGGAATCCCGGCAGCCAACATTATACTGGTGGCCGAAATGCTGACACCTGCCCGGAATTCCCACTCAGTTGGCGGGTCCACACTTCCAAGCGAGTGGGATTGGAACCTGTGTGAGAGAAGCTGCATGGCGAGGGGACTCGCGGACGGGATTCCGGCAGATGGGATGCCGCTGTCACTATACTGACAACCAGTATCCCGTCTGCCGGTATTTCATACCAGATCTGCTAAAACATACAATTCAATATCTGTTTAGGCACTTTATACTGAATGCTCAAGGCTGCTGCAACAAGATAGATATTGATATGAGGGCATGAATTTGATGCAATAAAGATAAGTTAGCAGGAGTCTTTGAAATCATACCTCATGCAGAGTGAACACTCAAAATCAGAGGCATCCACCAGAAATGTTGGGATCTCCCTCACTGCGGAGTGTGAGCCATGCTCTTCCCCCTGGGATTCAGCATCTGGGAATTAATAAGCATTATGCTGCATGTTAACAGGGATTATCTCATGCTGGAATGCCCATTTAGAACAATAAAAAGGTTCTAACTATTACAGGGCATTGTTGGGTAAAACTAATTGACAGTTACAATCGCAGTTCAATAGTTACTAAAAATGATTAGTAATATACATTTAAAAGTTTCTGAATATTTAAACGTTCTTCATAGCTCACACTGGTAGCCTTGCTGTATAGACAGCTACAAATTATTGTTCTACATTATAAGCTATTCGCCCCCCCCCCCCCCCCACCCCAACACGCTGAAATACAGATTAGTGTGTATTCATATCTTCCCCAGAATCACAACTTGTGTGTAAACTATGTAATTATGATACATTTTTAAAACAATATAAGAATATTATTTGTGAACGTTAGTAGAAACTACTGTATCTTTACACTAATTGATTTAATTAGTTTATTTATCCTGCTTACATTTTCCATTTTGTGTTTCTTACATAATCAAGAAAAAAAAAAAAAAAAAGTCTTAGGTCTGGAAATTACTTTCGTTTTTAATAGTTTAATTAAGAAAAAAAGTTTTTAGCGAAAAAATGGTGGCAATCTTAGACCTCATCACAAGTGTAGAACCACAAGATTTCTACGTAACCAATAATGTGTTATTCTGTTGTACCTTGTGTTCTGTATGTTATGATAGACATCCAAATCACTGTTAACATTAGCTTATTGAATGTTAGTTTAATATGACCTGGTACATAATATGTTATATAATAGCCCTGCATATTACCGTTCTTTATGGCTTTGGCAGGGAGCTCAATACTCTGACGGTCCTCAGAGGAGCTGGCGCGTTTCCTCTTCAGACCTACTCCAGGAAGGCAAGAGAGGACACTTCCCAGAGTTTTTGTTGCATTGTCATCGGGCAGGTCACATATTTTGGTGCATCCGGGGAAATCTTTCATTTGAAACGGATCCGTCTCTGAGAGTGAGGCTTTGGTTATTCTGAACACAGAGGCCTGTAAACAATACAAATGAAGGACAGTCAGAAATCACCTTCTTCCTAAAGTTAATATCCAACAATCATAAACTGATAGGGGTTAACAGAAATAGGCCAATATAATATAACTTAAAGTCTCAAGCATATTTAGCGATATCCGCAAACTGGTCTGGTATCGCCGGCGTGTGTCAGCAAAACAACTGTAAATGCTAAAAATGGCCTGATGGGTCTATTTTGGCTAAATCAAAACAGATTCGGACACTCTGAACTTGAACAGCAGCATTTGCCCCTGTATCGCCAGTTTCAGAAAATGTTTGTTTTAAAAGAAATAAAATATGTAATTAAGAGGTAAACTATACAGTGGAGATTGAAAGTTTGGGCACCCCAGGCAAAAATTCATTTTAATGTGCAAAAACAAGCCAAGGAAAGATGGAAAAATCTCCAAAAGGCATCAAATTACATATTAGACATTCTTATAACATGTCAAAAAAAGTTTGATTTTATTTCCATCATTTACAATTTCAAAAGAACAGAAAACAAAAAATGGTGTCTGCAAAAGTTTGGGCACCCTGCAGAGTTAATACCTTGTACTGCCCCCTTTGGCAAGTATCACAGCTTGTAAACGCTTTTTGTAGCCAGCCAAGAGTCTTTCAATTCTTGTTTGAGGTATTTTCGCCCATTCTTCCTTACAAAAGTCTTCCAGTTCTTTGAGATTCCTGGGCTGTCTGTGACGCACTGCTCTTTTAAGGTCTAGCCATAGATTTTCAATTATGTTGAGGTCAGGAGATTGTGAATGCCATGGCAAAAGCTTCAGTTTACGCCTCTTGATGTAATCCACCGTGGATTTTGAGGTATGTTTAGGATCATTATCCATTTGTAGAAGCCAGCCTCTCTTTAACTTCAGCTTTTTCACAGATGGCATCAAGTTAGCGTCCAAAATTTGCTGGAATCTTATTGAATCTATTTTTCCCTCTACTCGTGAAATGTTCCCTGTACCACTGGCTGCAATACAACCCCAAAGCATGATTGATCCATCCCCATGCTTAACAGTTGGACAGAGGTTCTTTTCATTAAATTCTGTGCCCTTCCTTCTCCAAATGTACCTTTGCTCATTCCGGACAAAAAGTTTGATTTTAACCTCATCGGTCCACAGAACTTTATTCCAAAATGCATCAGGCTTGTCTATATGTTCATTTGCAAACTTCAAACGCTGATTTTTGTGGTGAGGACATAGAAGAGGTTTTCTTCTGATGACTCTTCCATGAAGACCATATTTGTACAAGTATCTCTTTATAGTGGAATAGTGTACCACAACTCCAGTGTCTGCCAGATCTTCCTGGAGGGATCGTGCAGTCAAACGTGGATTTTGACTTGCTTTTCGCACAATCCTGCGAGCTGTTCTGTCTGATATTTTTCTTGGTCTTCCAGATCTTGCTTTAACTTCCACTGTTCCTGATGACTGCCATTTCTTAATTACATTCCGAACAGAAGATATGGGCATCTGATAACGCTTTGCTATCTTCTTATAGCCTTCTCCTGCTTTGTGAGCGTCAACTATTCTCAGTTTCAGTGTTCTACACTACTGTTTAGAGGAACCCATGGTGCTGATTGTTGGAGCAAGGTCAGATGAGTCTGGGCTTTTAAAACCTTTAAGATTGACATCACCTGGTCTTTCCAGACGATGATTGAGAACAATCCATGACACTGCCAGGTCTCAGCTGTCCAAAGGGGGCAGTACAAGGTATTAACTCTGCAGGGTGCCCAAACTTTTGCAGATGCCATTTTTTGTTTTCTGTTCTTTTGAAAGTGTAAATGATGGAAATAAAATCAAACTTTTTTTTAACATGTTATAAGAATGTCTAATCTGTAATTTTATGCCTTTTGGAGATTTTTCCATCTTTCCTTGGCTTGTTTTTGCACATTAAAATGAATTTTTGCCTGGGGTGCCCAAACTTTCAATCCCCACTGTAGCTAAGTATTACGTGCAAAATCTTTTAAGATCTCCTATTAGTTGGCAGTGATAAATTAAAGTTTACTACAAAAAAAAAAACATACAAACATTCTCTGATATACAGTACCATGGCTTTCACTGTCAGAAATTCTGCTGCATCTATAGGATTCTCTTAGTGTTACCATTTGTGTTCTTTATTATTTTGCGATACCAAAAAGATTAATATATGCATATTAAACACATTCCTACTACACTTAGGGCTCATCCAGATGGACACATTTCAGAAACTGTTCAATGCCCTGACTGAAGACCTATTGATGGCTATGGCATGCTGACCATGGTATAGATATTTGCTGCAATTCAATATTCAACATAGAAATTAATGCCAGTAAAAGCACTTACTATAACATGTCCATAAGCTAAAGCAAGCTCTAGAATTAGTTTACTTTACATTTTGTGTGTGTTTGTATTATTGTTTTGTACTTAGCGTGATTTGCATTTTTAATAAATGTAATCATAAGTAATTGGCTTTTGCCCGTGGCTTCGCTCACATGGATGTCTTTTATTGCTCAGCAGAATTAATTTTACAAAGACAGTAGTGCTATCTAATATTGTAATGTATATTTTATATATAGACATTGATCACAAAAGTTCTTGTAAACAGTATTTTTCCTTAAGGGATCAACACACTATTTAGTAGTTAAATGTGTTTATACATTAACTTCACTTGTGTATTATGAATCTCAGAGAAGTTAATTTACCATGGAGGAAGTTATCGAATAGTATTTAATAGGCAGCCAAAGCATCACTCAATGTTGCAAAATATAAAATAGAATAATATTAAAACTAAGCACATGTAAATATACAGATGCAATTCTTAATGCAAATAAAGTATGTACGCTAACAAAATAGTAAAATTTCCATATCCCTAAATTTTACCTTTGAGCCTCCTGGAAGGGGTACATCATCCATAGAAGGAGAGCTGTTGTGACTACTTAAGGAGACCGGTTTCAATCTAGTATAAGGAGCTGGTACCCGGGCAGTGAAGCTAGCCTGCACATTCTCAAAGGCTGGAAACAGCATCTCACACATTAACTGGGGAAAAATAACAAGGTTTAGGTTTTATAATTTTGTCCTGTTTAATTGCTTTAAAGCACAGCTACACATAGATCTACAGTACCTCCTGCTGAACTAAGCCATGGCACTTACTGCAGATCAACCTTTTGTACACTTTTTGTGAGTACACTCTAATCTATAGACACAATGGGTGGTATTCAAATGATATATCACGCCCAATCTCCTTTCTAAAGGGATCCCCGTTATTGCGCATATCATGCCCATAGTAATCAGGTTTAGCTGCATAAAGGATTGGGCACCCTCGCTACCCCGGGTTTTGCGAACTGAAATTATGATACCACACCCATCAGCAGAAACAGAACGGGTGTGGAAGGTGGTGAAAAGAATTGAATACCGCCCAATGATCCACTTAAGTGCACCTGGGATTACTTACAAATCCATAGGTAACCATGATCCCTAGGTTCCTGCATTGTCGGAGAAGCCTGGGCGTAAAACCAATGTAGAGTCTTCCAAAATGCTATATATATAAGCTCTTGCAATAAAATCCTTATAAACATCAGAAATCACTGAATACATTTAGCGGTATATTTGTGGCACTGCAGTAGGTGTTTAAAAATATGGTCAAGTGTACGGTTTCCTTTTTCTACCAGCTTGTATCCCAATATTTACTCAAACAAAGCTTTATTTGTTCAAGGAAAAAAAATATTTCGGTTTAGCGTTTTGCCTCAAGTATAAGTAGGTGCCAGTGAGCTATGATTATGGGCATTATGGCAAGCAGTCAAACTCTATTTGCAATTTTTAGGGACTTAGATTGTGAATTATTACACTGCGCTTGGGCTATTTTTCACAATCCGTGTAATTGTCAGTCTCAAATGTGACTTAAGACGGTCTGTGGCTAGAGGGCTAAGACTGGGGCTGGAATGGGTGTGAGGTCATGGGTTGTAAGCATACAATGGCAGGCAATGGATGTATACGCAAACACATTATTTGTGCAGTAATGGTGGTGAAGTATGGATGTGTTTTAGCCGAGTGCAAAAAACATAAAATGGCAAACAAAAAGGGTTAAACGCAACCTCCTGGAGGCTGAATTCTTCCCATGTTTAGTATTATGTTACAGCTACAGTCATAATACACCAACATCTATGAAGATTACACGCATGTAACAAACTCAGGAAATTATTTTTAAGAGCTGACAAAAACTGTACAGAAGGCAATGCAGAGAATACAGAAGAAAACAGAGGCCTTGTACAGTGAGACAGTGTGTTACCTTTTGTGCTTTGGTCTTCACTGGACTCCATTCAGGGTTTAAGGCAACACAATACAGAAGTTCCTTCAAAGACTCTTCCGTCCTTCCCAGTCCAGAAAGAGCTTGCGCTTTCACATAATGTCCCTGCACACACAGCAATGTCACATACTTTAATAGCAATTAACTAAACATCTTTAACATACTTTCTAAAAAATAATCCTATTTATTAAACTAGCACACATTAGATTATCTGCAAAGTACACTGTAACACGGGCAGATGTAGGTGAAAGCTGAAGCTCCTACTGTTGAGTCTAGGCAAGACTGGACATATTTGGCAGTTCTGCCTTTGGATCATAACATTATATGTGAAACTAGGTTGGCAAATTTTGTGCACCTAGTAGGGTACTACATACCTTTGCGTGCATTTGAAAGTAATGAAATTCCATATAATAAGGGTATATATTCAGAATTATGAGAAAGGGAAGCTGTGTGAAAGTCCTAGGAGTGGACACATTAGCTCATTTCTAACGCATGTGGTGGTGGTTGTGGTGGAGGTGGTAGTAGTAGTAAAAAGCCAATCGTTACTTTTATTACTACCTTGGACCTTGCAGCTCTCAGCTTTCCTACTGCAACCAGATATAAAGCTAGTATGGGGGACTGCAACATTGTGTAAACAACATACAATTAAGTAAGACGACTTTTGGCGATGGGGTAAAGGGTAAAGAGATACTGAATGCCCATTAAGCAGGCAGTAGTTTTCTGTATGTGTTGCTTGCTGGTTACCTTGTGGATATGCAGGGTTGTATTTTTCATAAGGCTGACTAGACTGAAGCCTAGGAGCCCCGCAGGGACTAGAGGCCTACAAATTGTTTTTTAGTGATGTATTGTTACTTGCGGCCTAGGGCTCCAATGGTTAAAGGCACTTTGCACACTGCACGGGCTGGGCACACTCCTAGTCAGCTGAGGTTTAATTTGAGATGATTAGAGGGGAGACAGCGAACCAATAGTGCACTAGTGCTATTTCAAAAGAGAAAAGAAAAGGAACAATGACTCTGGCTGTGAGAAAAGAGGTCAGCAGACTTAATTTCAACTGTGTATCGGTGTCTGTGTGAATACTGAAAATGTAAATGATGGTATAAGCTCTGCTTCCCAAACGTCACCTATAGTAGGGTGAAAGATTGAAGTGCTGGAGGGGGCCCAAAATACTTGAGAGCCTAGAGGCCCAGCTATGGGTTAATATGGCCCTGTGGATGTGTGAAATGTGTCAGATATGTAAGCAAGTTATTGTTATCCCTGCAGCATTACTCATCTAATAAGTGCCACAAAAATATAATTTTAACTTGCAATTCAATGTTATTTAAAAAGATCCCACAATCTTATGCGTCTCATACATAAAATGGAAAATGCAACGTGACTGTCCAATTTTTATGGTGTTACTTATTACATATTACGTTAAAGTAATATTTGGCTATATGTGCTATGGTAGCAATCATAATTAAGTTTGCTTTTTCATGTGCATGATCAATATCTCCAGTGTATCATATTCAGATTGTTCAGTGTATGTACAACTCATTCAGTGGTAAGACCATTTTCTAATTAGACTGTTTAATTGTGTAGAAACTTATTGCATGCATGAGCATGTTTAGAACCAAAGGAAATTGAGAAAGTTGAATCTCTATCGTAAAAGGTGTGCGGTTTCTCTACATTTGCAGCAACGGAAAGAGAGAGGTGTCCAGCAGCTACACAGGTACACAAGATATGCAGGTGTTTTCATCAGAGTGCTGGCCTCAGGAGTGTTACATGCAGCTGGGGTGCATAATTATATGGTAACTGGATGTCTCTGGGAGAAATATTTCCTTGCTAAGGTGAGAAGGAGCATTCCTCTTGTGTATATGCATGGATCCCAAGCTAGTAACTGGTGGCAGAAGTCCCTGTCTTAGTGCTGGAGCGAATCCAGGGAAGGTGGGTAATCAGTGAAATGTTTCCCCCGTAACACTTCTTACCTGTCCACTACCGGTGGCCACTATACATTACCACATCATGATACAGAGAGACAGGAGACTGCTGCTGCTCAGTAACAGCAGTGTCCTCTTTCTCTGCATGATGTCCCGCTGCGCTGGCATACAGCGGCCAGCGGTAGCAGACACTTAAGATGTGTTATTGGGAGAGGTGGCACTGATCGCAGCCATAGATCCACTCCTGTCTTGGTGCAAAAGATACATCTGGAACAGCTGAATATGTACTTCCAGACAAGCCTGTTCAGCTGGCAGTTCTGTTAACTGCACTCACTGAACATTGCTTAGACGAGAAAGCCCCGAAGATAGCCCACTTACAGCCCAAAACGCTGTGATCTGGGGGCACAGCTAGTCACCCCACCAGCGCCGTTCTTTAGAGATGTGCTTTAATGGGCGATGGGCACTAGGAGCCTGCTGCTCTCCATGGAAGCATCACCTCCAACATGGGCCTTCTGCACATACATGGCTTACCGCCGCATCTTTCCTCTACGCCACACCGCTTAAAATAAAGAGGAGCATGGAGGTTGACAGAGAAGGTGGTAAATTGGAGGAAGCAGGGGTGGGGGCAAGAGGCTGGAGTGACAGAAGACTGGAGTGACAGAGCGCAGGAGACTGGAGAGACACGAGGAAGGATTGACAGGAGGCAGAAGGCTTGAGAGACAGGAGGCCAGTTTCACAGGAGGCCAGAGTGGCAGGGGGCTGGAAAGACAGGAAAGAGTGACAAGGGGAAGAAGGCTGGAGTGACAAGAGGTAGGAGGCTGGAGTGACAGGTGTCTGGATAGACTGTAGGCTGGAGTGACAAGGGGCAGCAGGCTGGAGTGACAGGAGGCATGAGGGTGGAGTGTCAGAAGTTCCCCATTGCAGATAAACCACCATACACTGTAGGTAAGGTGTATTTTTATTTAGTACACACACCAAAAATAGCATAGATTTTTTTTATTTGCTTAGTTGCTGTAGGATATTACTGGAGCTGGGCCAAAAAAGCACTTGGGAAGAAAGAGCAGTTACTATCAGCCAGAGGAGGCTGAAGACAGGTCTATTGAAAAGGTGTTACATTATGGGTCACTGCATGTGTATCATTGTTATTGAAAATGCTTCTTGAGCTGGAAGTTATTCCTTAGAAAACATAACCAGCTATGCTATGCTAGCTGTCACTGGCTGAGTAACGTGTGCCGTTACAAAACAGCGTCATTCATTTTCTGAGCTTGTCTTCTCTTCATTACTGTTTTACTTAGTGTCAATTTCATTAATAGTAAACCTGCTGTAAATTCAACCTTAGGAATGCAAAGGTCATCTATTACTGGGGTGGGTTAATTTCAGTATCAAGCTGTACCTTTGCATCCAATAATTGGACTTTACAAGTCTTTTTGAGAACTTTTAGGGGGCCATTTAATTCTTAGCAATGGACAGGAGTTGCCGGCATTTGGACTATTTCTCTTGCAATACACAGCCACTAAAATTGCAGATTTTCCTTTATTTCAATGTGCAGAAAAATCTGCTTTACCATAAATGCACATTCCCGCACATCTCCGAGAACTGAATTGTCCCCTTAGTGTCTCATAACAGCAAACGGTTTCTGTTTGGACACTATGTACCTGTTCATTAGGCCACTTATGTGTGCCTCCCCCTAAATCAAAGTTGCCATCCCTAGCTTGATTAAGATTACCCATAGCTTTCTTTTGGCCCTATACCTCAATTTACCTTAGGCCAGAGTGGTTGTTTCCTGCAGACAGTATCAGCATCAATAAGGGCTTGTTTGAAGTTCTTCATGACTGAATAGAGCTCTGCTCTCTGTACAGCTAATACGGAATCACGGGGAGCTGTAAGAGAAGAATAAAATATTTCTAGTCACCGACATCCTCATAAATCAGTGCACAAACAAAAATATCTACATGAATTAAAGTTCTCACATGCATTTAAATATTTATATCCATCAGCATGATATTAGTTTTGGCAAATATCTCTTTGTAAAATAATATGTAGCTGTGTACATTCCTGGCACCCAGTCAGACACCTTTACTTTACACTTAAATGCATGTGCAAGTTACACTTTAGATATGATTCTTTGTATCCTTGTCCTGTTTTCCTAAAAGTGGGTACACACGTGACGATTGAAAATCGTCCGCGACGGGACCCAGCGGCGGGGTCAGCATCGGCAAGTGCATATACACTTGCAGATGCAGGTGGCAACGGACGACGGCGGGATGGGGAGCGGAGGCCATTCTGCATTCGGCAGCATAGCATCAGCATTATTCTCTTGCATACACACGGAACAATGTAAACAAATTGGCCGTTACGTTTGATCTGGAACGCCCGCATTGTTTGTTCTATCATTCCGTGTGTATACACCTTAAGTTGGCCACTAGATTTTGTCTGTACCGAAAAAAAAAAAAGTATTATACATGAAATAAAAAAAACCTAAAGGCCAGGGTTGGCTGATTTAAACCACCTTAGTTTAAACCAAAGGTTGTTTTTTGTTTTTTTTTTGTTTCGTAAAAAAAACTTTCAACTTTTGTTTTTTTTATATGCTGTGACAGGCACATCACCATGACTTCTCAAAAAAAGCCTATTATAAGGGTATACCCCCTGGTATTATTCCACATCCTTGTTGTTTGTGGCCTTGCGTGAGCTGAACCAATGCAGTAAGTAAATGCATACATACATACATACATACATACATACAACAGAGAAATAGGGAGGGTGGAAGTGTGAACCAGATCAGACAGGTACTAAATCAGCCTAGCATCAGCTAAGATTTCACAAACTCCCCAAAAAATAAACCAGTTTAAACAACCAAAAAGATAAAAATGCTAAATTGTTTTTTTTCACCCCCATTGGGGATGGGGGGGGGGGGTTGGTGTTTAAAACAAACAAACATCCACCCTGCTAAAGACAGTAAATGAGGACAAACATGCTTCCTTGGAGTAACTTTATTTTCAAGACATGGATGAGAAACAATATAGTAGCCTTCACCTGTTTACACACTTTTGTTCATGCTAAAAATAGAGTCACGCTTTTCTATTATGTGGAGCAGCAGCATAATGCAGCCATTTTTTTTTATTTTTTTTTAATAATATTGGGTTTTCTGCAGGGCAGGCTGCCCTATATTTAGAACACTGTGTACTAAGCAGAGTAGCAGCGGTGTTATTTTATACAACAGCCTGCCATTACTCTTTCATTTTGTAAGAGGTCAACATATTCAACAAAAATCGGTCACATACAATACTAGAAATATTGGCACAGCAATACTTCTAGATGAGGGCGAACATTCACACATGGCAGCATGAGAGAGGGAGAACATTCAGATGTGTTAGCATGGTAACACTGCAAGGCTTTTACTAGCTAAGGGAGCTTATAGTGACTGTAGGAAGAAATATATAGGTCTATCACTAGGTGCTTCAAACATACTGTAAGTCTGATCATTTACAGCCTGTGTCCTACCCAAAAGGAACCAGTAGGACACAAACTAGAAAAAAGTGATGTAAAAAGGTTGGTGCTAATATGTAGTGATATAATATATGATAATTAAAATTAAATTTCCCTTATGGTAACAGTGGGATGAGGACTCGGGCGTAGATCATGAATATGAAAAACAAACATAAAATGTGATCATAGTGCAACACATAAATCAGGTGAAGGATCACAACAATGTTAACTGAACTTTGGACTAAGGATTCAAATCCATAGTACTTTATTTGCGTCTTCTGGCGAGCTAAGAAAACACACAGTGGGGCAGATGTATTAACCTGGAGAAGGCATAAGGAAGTGATAAACCAGTGATATGTGCAAGGTGATAAAGGCACCAGCCAATCAGAGCCTAACTGTTAATTTACATATTGGAACCGATTGGCTGGTGCCTTTATCACCTTGCACATATCTCTGGTTTATCACTTCCTTATGCCTTCTCCAGGTTAATACATCTGCCCCTATGTCCGGATTTACTTTGTTTATCCATATGTACCCATGACTACATTGCAATTCTAAATACTAATAATAATAATAAATAAGATCACATACAAGGAAATATTTCCATACAAAGGTTTTATAAACATTTTAGCTTGGGATAGACATTTCCCACACTTTTATTTTTGATCCTTCACCTCATTTATATGTTGAGTTATGATCACACTGTATGATTCATTTTTTGTATCCATGATCTATGCTCAAGACCTTATCCTACTATTGCCATAAGAGAAGCATCATTTAGGGCAGAATAAACGGGCCAATTGGTTCTTATCTGCCATCAATTTCTATTTTCATTATCTTCAATAAACAGTTGCAGCTAAAAAAAAAAAAAAACCCCACCAAGACGGTTACTGTCTCCTTTAAAACACAAGCATAAACAATACATGGTCTAGCACTTCCAAAATTAGGATAGATGGATAAACATGTAAAACCACCTGTTAGACTGGTTAATGATTGTATATTTAAACATCAATAAAATACTACTTCTGCATGTTCTTTCTTAATAGTACCCCAGTGGTATATTCCACTTCTTTTTTTATACAAATGTAGAAACAGTCACCTTCTCGTCTTTTCACTCTCCCAACATTGGATTGTAGAATCACGTTACATGCTCATAAGGAAGAAGGAAATTCCATTCAGTCACCGTTGTGATATTTCTGATTTCTCCAACTCCCCTTTTCCCCTCTCTGACCACCACCTGCTCTCTTTCAACTTCTCTATCTCAGCTTCCCCATCTCTCCCTCCTAAGGCTACCATCACTAAGCGTAACATTGAGGCTACTGACACTTCATCCCTACCCTCCCTGTTCGACTCGCTTCTCTCTCCTCTTCTCTCTCATGCTCTGAACAAGCCACATCCCTATACAATGCATCTTTTACTTCTGCTCTTGACTTTGTAGCTCCACCTACCACTAATCAGCCTCGCAGATCAACAGCTCAAGCCTGGTACACCAAATGCACCAGATATCTTCAAAAATGCTCACGTACTGCCGAGCAACAGTGGAGGAAATCATGCTCTAAGGCAGGATTCCTCCATTTCAAATTTATGCTCTCATCCTTCAGTCCTGCCCTTCCCTCGCTAAACAATCATACTTCAATATTCTCATTTCTACCCAGTCTTCCAACCCCCGGCGCCTCTTTGCCACCGTCAACTCCCTCCTCTGCCCACCACCACCTCCTCTCTCATCCTCATTGTCTGCTCTTGACTTTGCCACTTATTTTACATCCAAGATTGACTCAGGACATCACATCCCAACAGACCAGCAACCCCCCCCCCCTCCCTCTCACCAACTCTGACATCTTTCTCCCATGTATCTGGTGAGGAAGCCATGGCCCTTATCTGTTCCTTCCCCCACACCACCTCCACACTTGACCCTATCCCCTCCCACCTCCTCCGCTACCTCTCTCCTTCTGCCTGTTCCCATCTTGCCCACCTTCTCAATCTCTCCCTCTCATCAGGCACTGTCCACTCTGCATTCAAGCATGCTCTTGTCTCCCCTATTCTTAAAAAACCTACCCTTGATCCAAACACCCTCTCCAACTATCTCGGTCCTCTCCTTTTCTCTGTCTACATGTCCTCTTTAGGTGAACTTGTTAGTTCTTTTAACTTCCAATATCACCTCTATGCTGATGACACTCAAAGCTACCTTTCCTCCCCTGATCTCTCCCCAGCTCTCCTCACTCGTACTTACAACTGTCTCTTTGCTATCTCTTCCTGGATGTCCCAGCGCTTTCTTAAACTCAACATGTCCAAGACCGAGTTGATCATCTTCCCACCCTCCCGCACCACCTCACCTCCCACAATCTCATTATCCATTGATGGCACAACTATCTCCTGTAGCCCCCAAGTACGCGGTCTTAGCGTAATCCTCAACTCCTCCCTCTCCTTCAAACCACACATCCAGCACCTCTCACAAACCTGTCATTTTCATTTCATCACAAAAATATTTCCAGGATCAGACACTTTCTCACCCAGGATGCTACAAAGACCATTATCCACTCACTGATCATTTCCAGACTGGATTACTGTAATCTCCTTCTAACTGGTCTCCCTGACAATTACCACTCCAATGCTGCAGCCCGGCTCATCTTCCTCATCAAATGCACTACGTCCACCTCCCCTCTTCTACAAGCCCTTCACTGGCTTACCTTCCCTTTCAGAATCCAATTCAAACTTCTCACACTCACTTACTAAGCACTCACCCGCTCCTCTCCCATTTACATCTCTGACCTTATCTCCCTTTACACTCCCACCCGTCCTTTTCGCCCTGCTAATGCACGCCGACTCTCCTGTCTTCTGATTATTTCCTCCCACTCCTATCTCAAAGATTTTTCACGTGCTGCTCCCCTACTCTGGAATTCTCTACCACTTCCCTTCAAACTCTCCACCTCTCTACAGAACTTCAAACAAGCTCTTAAAACCCACTTTTTTTACCAAACCCAGCCAAATCTCATCTTAACCTTCTGTCCCACGCTCGGTCTACCGCATTTGTGTCACCCCTGTCTGTCTGCCCCTCCCCTTTAGAATGTAAGCTCTCACGAGTAGGGCCTTCTTCCCTCAAGTGCTTATCCTTACTTCAATAATCCTCAACTGCCCAAATCCTGCAGTTTTCGGCCACCTTGATACTTATCCGTCTACTGTCGTCTACTGATGTAGTTATGTTTAGCTACCCTGTACTTGTCCTATATTGTCTTCAACTGTAAGTCATTTTTTTCCTGTTTTGATTATGTGCATATGTACTCTGTAATTGGGCGCTGCGGAGCCCTTGTGGCGCCATATAAAGAATAACAATAATAATAATAAAGTGAAGTACTGTTTATTCACATAAAATAGTGGATAAAAACTTTAAAACAGATCACAATACATCCACTACCAGTGAGATAAAGCAGTGTACCAGATTGCGAGCTGTACACAACACACCAAAGATACTTCCAGTCGTATCCAGGGAATATGAAACCTGTAATTGTGATTATGCTGCTGTCACTCTTCCCAGATGATAATATACAGTCTGCTGCCCATCTCTCACTGACCACTGATGCGTTTCAACTCTTAGGATCAGATTCAATTGTTTGCTCCGCCCCGCACTCCCCACCACCACCACCCTGGGCGTCTAAACTAATGGGCGTCTGAAGGAGCAATTCAATTGTTGCTACGTTTGGGTGCCCATTAACCACAGGCAACACATTTCTGCAAGCAGCCACTTGAGGTGCGAGAAGAAATGTATGCAAAGTCTGTGGTTTGCGTGTGGTCTGCTTTGCTCAGCTAAACCCGGCCCCAGAACGGAGCAACAATTAAATTGTTCCATTGTATAGATGCCCAGCAGGGGGCAGCACAAACAAATGAATCACCCCCAAAGGGCGATATATTATTACATGCGGTAATTTACAGCACAGTAAAAACTGGCTTATTTAGGTCGATAGTACTATTAGACTATCCAATTACAGCCCATTTTTACTGTGCAGTAAATGACCCATTATTGGCTGATAATACATAGGATCCGGGATAAGTGTTATTGGGTGAAAAACGAGTCCCCTGGGGCTGCTTATCAGGGATTCTGTTTCACATGCCTGAGGTACGCAAAGCAAAATCCCCAATAAGTGCTGTGTATGGGGCTACTTGTATAGCTCCTGAGGAATCTATTAGTTGCGGTAATTCACCACAGCTAATAGGATACCGCCCGTAAGAGTCTCTCTCAAGATTTATTATTTTCCTAACTCTAAAGAGCCCATAAGAGTAGACAGGCTGAACAGACAAATGGAGAAAGAATCAGCAATGAGCTACATTTTCAAATATAAAAAAGATACAACACAAATCAAACATGTACACAAAACAAACAAAATGGTGTGTAAAAGGGGTGTGTGTATGTGTGGTCAGGACTTCTTAAAAAACTAGAGCATCTTGAGGTGTATTATATAATTCACAGAAAGTAGCAATATAGAAACAAAGAAAAATACCTATCTAAGGCAATATAGCATGGTAAAATGGAGAGGAAGATGGCCCTCCCTGTTGTGCATGGGTCCATCGGAGGAGACGGGTGTAAGGATCATGGAGGAGGGGTGCCTCCGTAAGACAGCCACAGAGCCCACACCTGGGTGAACATATGGCCCCCATCGTGGACATAGTAGGTGATATTTTCCATTACCACAATATGCCAAATTTGAGCTCAAGGTGTGTTTTAATGGTGGAATGGCTTTCTATGCATGTGTATTTAATAAAACAATGCAAATAAACAAACCGCTATAAAACTTTGAAAAATAGACTAATTGTGGACCTACAGATCTGTCCTTACATTGCTGCGCATAGAGTACGTGCGCTCCAGTGAACGGCCACAGCTAGTCACTATTGCAATGCAGCTGCTTGCGGGTAGGAGGAGAGTGACCACATCTGTATTTCTAGGTTAAGCCTGTAGCGATAGCCTAAAATTACTTTAGTGTTGAATCACTTGGTATAGTTGTTGTTTAATGAAGTCATGGTGACTGTTTAAACACTGCCCCACCCTAAATAAAGAAAGAAGAAAAGAAAAAACAACAACAGCCCCTGGTAGGTTTATCACCATATTGTGTGTTTTTTTGCTTGCCCTTGGTATGCAAACTTTGGCTCAAGCTGTGCTTTATTTTACCATTATTATAAATCCCATTTCTGACTTCCTGGATGTGCTCAACATAAATCAGTACTCGCTTCTACTGTGTGACTATTTAACAACCAATGTCAGATGAAGACAAGGAATTTTGCGAATAGCGTTCACTATAAATGGAGAATGAGTACTTAAAATAAGAATTTACTTACCGATAATTCTATTTCTCGTAGTCCGTAGTGGATGCTGGGGACTCCGTCAGGACCATGGGGAATAGCGGCTCCGCAGGAGACAGGGCACAAAAGTAAAAGCTTTAGGATCAGGTGGTGTGCACTGGCTCCTCCCCCTATGACCCTCCTCCAAGCCTCAGTTAGGATACTGTGCCCGGACGAGCGTACACAATAAGGAAGGATTTTGAATCCCGGGTAAGACTCATACCAGCCACACCAATCACACTGTACAACCTGTGATCTGAACCCAGGTAACAGCATAATAACAGCGGAGCCTCTGAAAAGATGGCTCACAACAATAATAACCCGATTTTTGTAACAATAACTATGTACAAGTATTGCAGACAATCCGCACTTGGGATGGGCGCCCAGCATCCACTACGGACTACGAGAAATAGAATTATCGGTAAGTAAATTCTTATTTTCTTTAACGTCCTAAGTGGATGCTGGGGACTCCGTCAGGACCATGGGGATTATACCAAAGCTCCCAAACGGGCGGGAGAGTGCGGATGACTCTGCAGCACCGAATGAGAGAACTCCAGGTCCTCCTCAGTCAGGGTGTGCCCCTGACCAAGTATCAGCTCGGCAAAGTTGTAAAGCCGAGAGCCCTCGGGCAGCCGCCCAAGATGAGCCCACCTTCCTTGTGAAATGGGCATTTACATATTTTGGCTGTGGCAGGTCTGCCACAGAATGTGCAAGCTGAATTGTACTACACATCCAACTAGCAATCGTCTGCTTAGAAGCAAGAGCACCCAGTTTGTTGGGTGCATACAGGATAACAGCAAGTCAGTTTTCCTGACTCCAGTCGTCCTGGAAACTATATTTTCAGGGCCCTGACAACATCTAGCAACTTGGAGTCCTCCAAGTCCCAAGTAGCCGCAGGTACCACAATAAGCTGGTTCAGGTGAAACACTGACACCACCTTAGGGAGAAACTGGGGACGAGTCCGCAGCTCTGCCCTGTCCGAATGGACAATCAGATATGGGCTTTTGTGAGACAAACGCCGCCAATTCTGACACTCGCCTGGCCGAGGCCAGGGCCAACCGCATGGTCACTTTCCCTGTGAAATATTTCAAATCCACAGATTTGAGCGGTTTAAACCAATGTGATTTGAGGAATCCCAGAACTACGTTGAGATCCCACAGTGCCACTGGAGGCACAAAAGGGGGTTGTATATGCAGCACTCCCTTGACAAAACTTCTGGACTTCAGGAACTGAAGCCAATTCTTTTTTTTTTGGAAGAAAATCGACAGGGCCGAAATTGGAACCTTAATGGACCCCAATTTGAGGCCCATAGACACTCCTGTTTGCAGGAATGCAGGAAACGACCGAGTTGAAATTTCTTCGTGGGGCCTTCCTGGCCTCACACCACGCAACATATTTTCGCCACATGTGGTGATAATGTTGTGCGGTCACCTCCTTCCTGGCTTTGACCAGGGTAGGAATGACCTCTTCCGGAATGCCTTTTTCCCTTAGGATCCGGCGTTCAACCGCCATGCCGTCAAACGCAGCCGCGGTAAGTCTTGGAACAGACATGGTACTTGCTGAAACAAGTCCCTTCTTAGCGGCAGAGGCCATGAGTCCTCTGTGAGCATCTCTTGAAGTTCCGGGTACCAAGTCCTTCTTGGCCAATCCGGAGCCACGAGTATAGTTCTTACTCCTCTACGTCTTATAATTCTCAATACCTTGGGTATGAGAAGCAGAGGAGGTAAGACATACACCGACTGGTACACCCACGGTGTTACCAGAACGTCCACAGCTATTGCCTGAGGGTCTTTTGACCTGGCGCAATACTTGTCCAGTTTTTTGTTCAGGCGGGACGCCATCATGTCCACCTTTGGTCTTTCCCAACGGTTCACAATCATGTGGAAGACTTCTGGATGAAGTCCCCACTCTCCCGGGTGGAGGTTGTGCTGAGGAAGCCTGCTTCCCAGTTGTCCACTCCCGGAATGAACACTGCTGACAGTGCTATCACATGATTTTCCGCCCAGCGAAAAATCCTTGCAGTTTCTGCCATTGCCCTCCTGCTTCTTGTGCCGCCCTGTCTGTTTACGTGGGCGACTGCCGTGTTGTTGTCCCACTGGATCAATACCGGCTGACCTTGAAGCAGAGGTCTTGCTAAGCTTAGAGCATTGTAAATTGCCCTTAGCTCCAGTATATTTATGTGGAGAAAAGTCTCCAGACTTGATCACACTCCCTGGAAATTTTTTCCTTGTGTGACTGCTCCCCAGCCTCTCAGGCTGGCCTCCGTGGTCACCAGCATCCAATCCTGAATGCCGAATCTGCGGCCCTCTAGAAGATGAGCACTCTGTAACCACCACAGGAGAGACACCCTTGTCCTTGGAGATAGGGTTATCCGCTGATGCATCTGAAGATGCGATCCGGACCATTTGTCCAGCAGATCCCACTGAAAAGTTCTTGCGTGGAATCTGCCGAATGGAATCGCTTCGTAATAAGCCACCATTTTTCCCAGGACTCTTGTGCAATGATGCACTGACACTTTTCCTGGTTTTAGGAGGTTCCTGACTAGCTCGGATAACTCCCTGGCTTTCTCCTCCGGGAGAAACACCTTTTTCTGGACTGTGTCCAGAACCATCCCTAGGAACAGCAGACGTGTCGTCAGAAACGGCTGCGATTTTGGATATTTAAAATCCACCCGTGCTGTCGTAGAACTACTTGAGATAGTGCTACTCCGACTTCCAACTGTTCTCTGGACCCTGCCCTTATCAGGAGATCGTCCAAGTAAGGGATAATTAAGACGCCTTTTCTTTGAAGAAGAATCATCATTTCGGCCATTACTTTGGTAAAGACCCGGGGTGCCGTGGACAATCCAAACGGCAGCGTCTGAAACTGATAGTGACAGTTCCGTACCACGAACCTGAGGTACCCTTGGTGAGAAGGGCAATTTGGGACATGGAGGTAAGCAACCTTGATGTCCAGGGACACCCTATTGGTTCGCTATCACTGCTTTGAGTGACTCCATCTTGATTTGAACCTTTGTATGTAAGTGTTCAAAGATTATCCATTTAGCAATAGGTCTCACCGAGCCGTCCGGCTTCAGTACCACAATATAGTGTGGAATAATACCCCTTTCCTTGTTGTAGGAGGGGTACTTTGATTATCACCTGCTGGGAATACAGCTTGTGAATTGTTTCCAATACTGCCTCCCTGTCGGAGGAAGACGTTGGTAAAACAGACATCAGGAGCCTGCGAGGGGGAGACGTCTCGAATTTCCAATCTGTACCTCTGGGATACTACTTGTAGGATCCAGGGGTCCACTTGCGAGTGAGCCCACTACGCGATGAAACTCTTGAGACGACCCCCCACCGCACCTGAGTCCGCTTGTACGGCCCCAGCGTCATGCTGAGGACTTAGTAGAAGCGGTGGAGGGCTCTGTTCCTGGAAATGGGCTGCCTGCTGCAGTCTTCTTCCCTTTCCTCTATCCCTGGGCAGATATGACTGGCCTTTTGCCCGCTTGCCCTTATGGGGACGAAAGGACTGAGGCTGAAAAGACGGTGTCTTTTTCTGCTGAGATGTGACTTGGGGTAAAAAAGGTGGATTTTCCAGCTGTTGCCGTGGCCACCAGGTCCGATGGACCGACCCCAAATAACTCCTCCCCTTTATACGGCAATACTTCCATGTGCCGTTTGGAATCTGCATCACCTGACCACTGTCGTGTCCATAAACATCTTCTGGCAGATATGGACATCGCACTTACTCTTGATGCCAGAGTGCAAATATCCCTCTGTGCATCTCGCATATATAGAAATGCATCCTTTTAAATGCACTATAGTCAATAAAATACTGTCCCTGTCAAGGGTATCAATATTTTCAGTCAGGGAATCCGACCAAGCCACCCCAGCGCTGCACATCCAGGTTGAGGCGATCGCTGGTCGCAGTATAACACCAGTATGTGTGTATATACCATTTTAGGATATTTTCCAGCCTCTCAGCTGGCTCCTTGAGGGCGGCCCTATCTGGAGACGGTACCGCCACTTGTTTTGATAAGCGTGTGAGCGCCTTATCCACCCTAAAGGGTGTTTCTGGCGGGAAAGGGTATACCGCCAATAATTTTCTATCGGGGGAAACCCACTCATCATCACACACTTCATTTAATTTATCTGATTCAGGAAAAACTACAGGTAGTTTTTTCACACCCCACATAATACCCTTCTTTGTGGTACTTGTAGTATCAGAAATATGTAACACCTCCTTCATTGCCCTTAACATGTAACGTGTGGCCCTAAAGGAAAATACGTTTGTTTCTTCACCGTCGACACTAGAGTCAGTGTCCGTGTCTGTGTCTACCGACTGAGGTAAATGAGCGTTTTACAGCCCCTGACGGTGTTTGAGACGCCTGGACAGGTACTAATTTGTTTGCCGGCCGTCTCATGTCGTCAACCGACCTTGCAGCGTGTTGACATTATCACGTAATTCCTTAAATAAGCCATCCATTCCGGTGTCGACTCCCTAGAGAGTGACATCACCATTTCAGGCAATTGCTCCGCCTCCTCACCAACATCGTCCTCATACATGTCGACACACACGTACCGACACACAGCACACACACAGGGAATGCTCTGATAGAGGACAGGACCCCACTAGCCCTTTGGGGAGACAGAGGGAGAGTTTGCCAGCACACACCAAAAACGCTATAATTATACAGGGACAACCTTTATATAAGTGTTTTTCCCTTATAGCATTTTAATATATATATACATATCGCCAAATAAGTGCCCCCCCTCTAGGGGGAGGAGCCAGTGCACACCACCTGATCCTAAAGCTTTTACTTTTGTGCCCTGTCTCCTGCGGAGCCGCTATTCCCCATGGTCCTGACGGAGTCCCCAGCATCCACTTAGGACGTTAGAGAAAGTGAGATATTGGGCAGAATCCCAAGAACAGAAGTAGGATGCCAGTCTCAGAATGTATTTCAGTCTAGAACAACTACTTTAAAAGACAGAATCCCCAATTTCCTGCCTGTTTATTCAGTGGTTGAACATGTTTTCTTCCTGTCAGTGTGCTCTGGTCAACACAACTGTTTTCCTAGCTTACAGTTTTTGTTTTTAGACACTTGTTTTTGTTGTCCCTATCAGTCTAATCCTAACAAACAATACAAGCAAGGTTCACAACCCATGTTTACTCCTTAACCTTGCCATGAAGAGCCTGTAAGCCACCAATCAGGAACCAAGTCTTTGGCCAATCAGGCACATACCAGGTCTATGGAGCTAGATAGGGGCACCTATCTAATAGGACTGGATGCATTCCTTTAGCCAACATATTGCATAGTAAAAAGTCCAGGCTCAAGCTACAAGATAAGAACTGCCGAGGCAAAACGTTACTTGAACCAGATGGCAGAGAAACTGTAGCTCTATTAATGTAACATGGTGGGAGTACAGCTAATGTAGCAGTTGGACACAACATAAATCAGGGCCGTAACTAGGTGTGTGCGGAGGGGGCACCGCGCATAGCGCTGCAGGGTAGGGGGCGCTGTTGGTGGCACTTGTCAATTATCTGGTTTATTTACATTTACTTGCAGCTTCCCCCCTTTTTGAAGCCCAGCATCTCCTGATCGCCACTGTCTCCTACCCTGACCCATTCTGTCGCTAATACCTATACAACATTCATGAACTCAACTTGAGATTTCTTTGTTATTCAGTCACACTGTCTTTTATTACATTTCAGGATGCTGACATACCTGGAATTCAAACCCATTGACTGTGTCAGTGCAGTCAGACAATCTATTCATTGAGCTATCATCCCTTGGATAGAAAGGTAGATAATTCTAAGCTACAGAACTATTTAAAGCTTACATTGTACTTTGTGAAAAAGTTATCATCATTGCGGCTGAGCAGATCTATGTAGTGTGTGGCTGCAAGAGATTGGCTGTGTGGCTGCACACTACATAGATCTGCTTAATGGCAAAACTGATTTTTTTTTTTTACAAAGTACCAGTAGCTTCATATAGTGTTCATAGTTTTTTATGCAGGTTCAAATAACTGAATGAGTAGGGTGTTTGACTAGAATACAACAAGTTATAGGTTTGAATCCTGGATATAGCAGTATATTAAAATGTGTTAAGGGTATTGTAACTGAATAACAATGAGCTCTCAAGTTAAGTGCATGAATGTGGTATAAAGAGGATTTGTGTCCAAATCCATGTTCTGGCAGTGGTCTATAAGTGTGTGTGTATGTATATATATATATATATATATATATATATATATATTTAATGTGGGAAGGGGCATCATAGCATGGGTTTTCTCTGGGATCAATCTTGTGATGCCCCTATGTACTTATTGAAAAAAATGAGGGGGGGGGGGGGGAGCGGCAATTCTCTTTCTCTGGCACAGGGCACCAAAAAGTCTAGTTACAGCTCTGACATAAATAATTTTTGTATTATTTGTACTTACATTTTCTCACCTGTGTTAACTTCTATGCCCATAATCCCTTATTTTGCTGAGAATCTTGCTACATTTTGCTTTATTTAAAAATGTACAACTTTGCATAGCCTGTGATTAGTTTGTCACGTCCTCTCTGAACATTATCTACTTGTGAATCCAGCATTACAACCCAGTTATGCCCCTTCAGTAACAAGTGTAGGCGTGATTGAATTGCGTATGTCAGCCATGTGTACATGCAAACACATGGCTGACAGAAAGAACTTCTGGTACAGACATATACCTACTGGCAATCTCTGGTTAGCACATCATGTGACCAATGTCACCAGCTTCGAATACATGAATATGTAAAGATTCCCATGCTAGGGATATTAAAACCCCTTATGTCAGCTAGAGCGTGCATCTTAATAATAGTGTATATACTGCAATTGGAAAAAAGGGCCTACTACCTTTATTCTAAAGATTCATGTGTGTGCAGGTAATAATTCCATGCTTAAACAGTAGACTGTCCTGCCCATAGAAGGTGTGATTACTTCTATAAAAGAACATTAGAATTCAGTAAGGCATCCATGTGTTCTGCTTAGTGGCTGGTCACATTGCGCTCTTACTCTAAAGGTCATGTGTGTGTGAATATCAGCGCTGATACCAGTTTTCTCACGTACACACATTCAGTGATATTGTCTGAAGCATTGTCTAGAACAACTCACAACCTGTAGACACAACAGCTGCCAGTTCCCCACCTTGCATTGCCACTATTACTTCAACAGGCCCTGAGTCATGGAAGTAACTTGGCTCCCGACCATCCCTATACTACAAGTAAACTAAATTATGTAAATAATTGGATTTTAATTATATATTTATGCTGCAATTTAGTGAAATGTACAACATTGTTTATTTCTAATCTACCACAGTCTAATATTCCGATTTATATATAAAACACAAAATATTAAGAATATGCAACTGATTTAACTGTATGCAACTGTGCCTATTCTTTCAAACAGTACATATTTTGGCACAAAAACCCTAATACAATGTTTTACTCCCTGCATAGGTACACTTAAACTGTTATATTGGCAATAGCCGTAGTTTCCTCAGTCATTCTACACCCTAATCTGTATTTGACACAGTTTTCGTTCCTGTTTACTATCTCCCATCTTTGCAATGCAAAATTGTGCAGCATGAATCTTTTTTTTTTTTGTTATCCCAGATCAGTTCTAACACCCATCCTCATTAAATCCCTTCATTTATCTAACAAAGTCTAGGATCATCTACAAAGTTCTAGTGCTTACCATCAAGGCCTAGCATTTATCTGCTTTCATTCAAGCAAAGGTGCGGATTCAGAGTTGGATGTAAATAGCACAGATGCTTTTTCCTCTCTGCCCATTATTCTGAAAAGTTCTCACTTTTCATATATCAAGCACCGTCTTTCACAAACTCATACCTCTCAACTTTTAATGCTGTTGACCCGGTGACTGCCCCACCGGAGGCGTGACCGCAGCCGGAAGGGGGTGTGGCCTCTTGAGGGGGTGGTGTGGCCTCTGATGGAGGGGCGGGGCCAAGCACAGCGACCCTCATTTTCATCATTTTGGTGGCATGCCCAGTGCCCCGAGCAGCTAGCCAGCCCCCGACTCACCCTGCCTGCACTGATAGATGCCACGCGCAAGGCATCTTTTTAATGATCACTGGCTCTCCCAATCTGACCCACCCACCCGCTGGACACTGCAACCTGCGGGAGGGGCAGTGTCCAATTAGCAGGACTGTCCTTATGTATTCGGGACAGTTGGGAGGTATACAACCTAAAGACCAACTTCACAAATGAAGCATTTGTATTATCAAAATAAGTTCATACAACTATCTAAAACAATTAACTACTATACCTTCTGTTTCTGTATGTATACCAACCTACAATTTGAATATAAGCTCTTTAGAGCAGGGATCCAGGGACATCTTATCGTATAGATACAGTGGGCAGCTGTGGGGCCTTTGAGTAGGGACCAGTGGTGGTCACACAATCAGAGCGGCTAGGCAGCATTCTCAGTGAATAGCTGTGAGCATGCTGAATGGTGAATGGCTGGAGCTATTCACCCATCAGAGGGCTGACAGCCAATCACTGTATGGAAGCATGTGGAGAGACAGAAAACAGATTAAGGGGTATATTCAATTAGTGTCGAAAGCTGCAGTCTGTCCAAAAGACGGCAGTTTTCGATTTTTTAAGGTCGAATCGTGATTCGACCTATTCAATCACCAGCATTTTTATTCGACAAGTCGAATTCCCCGAAGCTGTCGATTCACGTACTTTTGAGGTAAACGGGGCCAAATTCGACAGGATTTGGCCCCGTTTCCGACCATCTCAGTCAGACATAAAAAAATGTCTGACTGAGATGGACTATGGAGAGGGGGGAGAGCAACGCCGGAGGAGACTGTGGGGGCACAGGGGGAGAGCAGCGCCGGAGGAGACGGTGGGGACACAGGGGGAGAGCAGCGCCGGAGGAGATGGGAGAGCAAGCGGACACAGGGTGAGAGCAGCGCAGCGCTACAGCAGCTGGCAGCGTAGCCGGAGGATGTCACAGCCGCCGCTCACTGCAGCGTCCACCCGGCTCCAGCAAGCGAGGTCCCCACTTGCTGGAGCCGGGTGGACAGTGCAGTGAGCGGCGTCTGTGACATCTTCCGGCTACGCTGCCAGCTGCTGTAGCGCTGCGCTCCCGGCTCTCCCCCGTCTCTGCTGTCACCCTGTGCCCGCGGCTCTCCTGTCTCCCCCTGGCACTGCTCTCCCTCCTGTGCCCGGACAGTCTCCTCCGGCGCTGCTCTCCCCCTCTGCCCGCATCTCAATTCGACTTTTTTTAAAGTCGAATTGAGATTGCTTTGAATGGCCCAGGTCAGATCCATTCCGACAAATGCATGTCGGAATGGATCAGACTTCAATTGAATATACCCCTTAGTGGCTAAAAATAGCTGTGTAATACTATAGGAAAGAACTAGCAGTTTTTGCGCTGTAGTTTCCAATTTTTCACATTTCTCTAAGCAGAGTTGTACAATACATTCAGCAAAGACCAACATTCCTAAAGGGAATGTGGCAGAAAAACAGCGCTCTTTTATTGCTGTGCAAAGATCTCTCAGAAGAAAAAAAAAACAACTTGCATAAGAAAAGAAAGTCACATGAAGTAGAGACATATGCATGAAGGTTCTGTAACACGACATGAGCCCTGTCTCTCCAGATTAAATCTGCTGTAGTACAGAAAGACAGAAAAGCAAGACATGCCCCGTACTCTTCGCCTCCTACATTGTTAGGAGCATGTGCAAGCTACAGTATATTCTAGATTACAGTGATGTTGAGAACCAAGCAGCTCATGCAAAGCCCTGGCCAATGACTAAGACTCTTAAAATGCTGTTTCTAGGTAACCAGGCCGAGCCAGTTCTCCCCTTCTCAGGACACGTGTGGCAGATGGAACAGCAGGATATAAATCACGTTTCCAGGGAAAACATGACCGCCAAACAATCACTGAAAGTGGAAGCAAGGAAGATGTACATTATGTGAAGTGGCCCTCTCAGATGGGAAATTCTTTAATTTAAGAAAAACAATACTGCTTAACCCCCAAGCACTGGCCTATAATTCAGATAAAGGGGGAGATTCAATTCTTTTCACCCCTTTCCACACTCATTCTGTTTCTGCCCTCAGGGATGTTGTATCATTATTTCAGCTCGCTACCCCTGGAGCAGCGAGGCACCCAACCCTTTACACAGTAAACCTGATTACTATGGGCACAATATGCGCGATAACGGAGATCATTTTAGAAAGGAAATTGGGCGTGATATGTCATTTGAATCTCACCCTAAGTGTTCAAAATTCAGCATAAAAATGCAATAAAAATAAAACTGCTAGTGCTAAAGTATAAATTATTATAAATTATACTAATGAGTAGTAAAGGCCACAATAAATTTGTTACAGGTGAAGAAATTAGTTATATTACATTTTGCAACTAAACAGTTTACACTTTGCAGTTACAGGAAACTGGAAATACCAGATAGCGATTATGCCGGGAACACACTGATGTGATATTGGCTCGATGTCATTCCGATTGGTCGGACACGACATATTGCTCAGTGTTTATGCCCAATATGCAAATTCTCGAGGTTGCTACCGATGTCGCCCAGTCGGCCCTACTGCACAGCCAACTGGGTGATATTGCTAGCGACCTAGTTCTATGTAAATGAAGGATGGGGCAATATGTTGCTCCATCCTCCATACATCCTTTTAATGTGTACCCAGGGCAGACATATCGGTTGGCGACAAATCGCTCATTGTGTACCCAGGTTTAAAGAAGCACTTCAGCCGTTTTTCAACGTAGCAATATTTAAAAACATTTAAAGCTAGTATTCACTTGCCAATATCTCGCCAAACTACATTCCATCTATATCATACGTGCAGCAGCATTCACAACAAGCGAAGTGACTTTAGCAGCTATCAGACTGTAAAGTACATTGTAACAGCGATTGTATGGGACATTAATATTTAAACAAGTTGTTTATCATAAGTGCTGCTAATAATAGCTTTTCATGTAATATCAATAACGCGTTGCTTCATCTCCGGAATTGCAGCAGCATATCTCTAAATTCTGTAGATCAATAGCATGTGTAGACAAATAGTACAAACACAGCGTCTGCACCGAAAAGTTCTCATGCTGCAATCACTTCTGTGCATTTCACAAAAATGCTCTTGCTTCTGTATAGCACAATTGGTATTTATTTTTCCAGCTGTGCAATGGTAGTTAGAAATTTCAAAAAGAACGAAAAAGAAGAAGTAGTAATTTTGCATATATTATACACAATTTGAAGTGCAGCTCAGAAGCAAATCTTGAATCATATTTAGATCTGTGTAGCTAAGTGTACAGACGGTAATTATATCTAATTAATCATTCTCCCACGCCTAGCCTGTTTTGCAGCTAGATTTTCTGTTGTCATTATTTTCGACGATTCAATTCACCTACTAACCTAGAAATATGCAGTATTTATTGATGAGTTGCAAACTGTTTTTCTTCCACTTTGACAGCAACATAAATCTACAATAATACTGTGTACCTATCCAGGTTGTACTCATCATTCTAGTTAACATAACCATATTGTGAACACTTGTATAAACAGCTGTGATATTATATAGTTTTGTAAATAGCAAAGTTAATATTATTCTTTACAGATGGATGAGTTATGTATTACATTTTAGGACATACTGTAGCTCATACATGCCAATGACAAAGCTAGCAATACATTCAGTGGGGGGAGATTTATCAAATTTTGGAGAGAGATAACGTACCAACCAATCAGCTTCTGGACATTTTTCAAACACAACCTGGAAATGACAGAAGGTGATTGGTTAGCAATGTATCTCTCACCAAGCTTTGATAAATCTCCCTCTTTATCTCTCTCCACTTTATCTTGCTCCAAGATTTGATAAATCTTCAACACAATTTTCTTTAACATTGCTGCTTAGTAACTGCAGCCAGAGAATATAGCTTTTACCAAGGGGTGCTCCTACAAATTATAAGTGACACTTCTGAACGAAGCCCCGCCCCCATAACAGTCATAGAAAACATCTTACACAACAGAATTCCTTTAATAACAATTCTTTATTTATATAGCGCCTTACTCCTAACAGACTCAAAGCATATTACATATTTTACAGTGGGTGAGGCAGTCACCTTTTGCCTTTTCTTTGAGAATCAGTGAACCACCATCAGTAAGATATCATGAGAAGGAAACAGACAAGTGAACTTATTATGTATGCAATGTGATAAAACTTCTTTACTGTGTTTGTAATTATTATTTTTTTTATAAACATGGTTTTATTTAATTTTCTTGTAATTTCAGTAGCAATTGTGAGCAATGCAAAAAATGGAACAGGTTCAACACAGGAGCAAGAAAACCCTCAGTGGCAATGGGGTTAACACATGTAGTACAATGTAACAAACAGATGTGAAAATAGGGCAGACTAGAAATCTGATGATCTCTGAGCTATGCCATGTGTGCTACCTACACGCGCAGCAATGACACACATATCTCAGACAGCAGATCTCTGTATATCTCAGTAGATAGCCTGCCCTACTTCACTAGCAGTTTCTCCTGTTGCATTCAATTTAGAATATGATAAACATAAAGGCTCATCTGGACCAACTTTATTTGTTAATATAGTCAAAGTGTCAATGTTAAAATAAAACATATTCCCAGAGACAAAGAATACAATTACTGTATACCTTGTTATAATATCAATACTTGTCTACTGTTGAGAAAGCATTTCAGGGAGATTGTGAAAGTAGCATCTATGGGGGTCATTCCGAGTTGATCGCTCGCTAGCAGTTTTTAGCAGCCGTGCAAACGCTATGCCGCCGCCCTCTGGGAGTGTATTTTAGCTTAGCAGAAGTGCGAACGATTGTAACGCAGAGCGGCTACTAAAAACTTTTGTACAGTTTCAGAGTAGCTTCAAACCTACTCAGCGCTTGCGATCACTTCAGACCATTCAGATCCTGATTTGACGTCACAAACACGCCCTACGTTCGCCCAGCCACGCCTGAGTTTTTCCTGGCACGCCTGCGTTTTTCCGAACACTCCCTGAAAATGGTCAGTTGACACCCAGAAACGCCCTCTTCCTGTCAATCACTCTGCGGCTGCCAGTGCGACTGAAAAGCTTCGCTAGACCCTGTGTAAAACTATATCGTTCGTTGTAATAGTACGCCGCGCGTGCTCATTTCGCCGCATGTGCAGAAGTGACTTTTTTTGCCTTATCGCTGCACAGCGAACGAATGCAGTTAGCGATCAACTCGGAATGACCACCTATAAGCGGACGTGTACTGCTATATCTCAGAGGCGTGTCATACAAATAACTTACATCCAAATGTAAATGAGCCCCTAAGCAGGTAGTAAGATCTACTTGTTGATGAAAAGACACTGATACTTTTCAGGGATTACTTGTGTCTTGCGTTTTAAGTTATTCCATATGGCCACGAGAAAACTTATTAAAAAAACTTATGTAGCCATAGGGATCATTTTGATTTACACACGATGCAGGGGAATCCTATTTGAATGGATATCTCTGGATATATCTACCCCCCCCTCCCCCAAGAATATAACAGCTACATATTGGGGGTAAGGTGCAATCACAGAAAATTGTAGACTTTTCAGGGACTCTGGGAGAGTTGGCAAGTATGTATAATATCTTGTGCGTAGGGCTTGTGCTTTAGTCTCTATGGCTAAAAACAAAGGGTGTGGTTCATTAGGTCGACATGAGTTAGGTCGACCACGTTTGGTCGACATGATCACTAGGACAACATGGTCATTAGGTCTTTGTACAAAAAACAATACATGAAATAATTAAATGCACAAAGATGGAATAGCATCACTTGTTAGGGCACACCTGACTACATACTGTCCTTATGTGACTGTAACTGGGCTTTTGTAAAATAAAACCATCATGTCTATTTGAGGTACACCCCAAAGATCTGTTACCTCCGTGAACACCTCCGGATGAAGTCCCCACTCCCCTGGATGGAGATCGTGTCTGCTGAGGAAGTCCAGTTCCCAGTTGTCTACTCCCGGAGTGAAGATTGCTGACAGCGCCAACGCGTGTTTTTCTGCCCAGAGGATGATTCTTGTTGCCTCTGACATTGCAGCTCTGCTCTTCGTTCCGCCCTGTCGGTTTATGTAAGCCACTGTCGTTACATTGTCCGACTGCACTTGAATGGCTCGATCTCGCAGAAGATGGGCCGCTTGGAGAAGACTTTTGTAGACGTCTCTTAGTTCAAGAATGTTTATTGGTAGGCCAGATTCCAGACTTGACCAACTTCCTTGGAAGGTTTCCCCCTGAGTGACTGCGCCCCAGCCCCGGAGACTTGCATCCATGGTTAGAAAGATCCAGTCCTGAATCCCGAACCTGCGGCCCTCCAGAAGGCGAAGTAGTTGTAGCCACCAGAGGAGTGAAATCCTGGCCTTTGGGGACAGACGTATTCTCTGGTGCATGTGTAGATGAGATCCTGACCACTTGTCCAGGAGATCCAGTTGTAAGGGCTGAGCATGAAACCTCCCGTACTGCAGAGCCTCGTAAGAGGCCACCATCTTCCCCAGAAGGCGAATGCACTGATGAACCGACACCCGGGCTGGCTTCAGAACATCTTGGACCATTGTTTGTATCACCAACACTTTCTCCTCTGGAAGAAACACCCTCTGCACTTCCATGTCGAGGATCATTCCCAGAAAGGACAACCTCTTGGTCGGCTTTAAATGTGATTTTTGGAAGGTTCAGGATCCAACAGTGTTCCCTGAGCAGATGGGTCATGAGAACAATGGGCTGTAACAGCTTCTCCCTGGACGATGCCTTTATCAGGAGATCGTCCAGATATGGAATTATGTTCACCCCCTGTCTGCGGAGGAGAACCATCATTTCCGCCATCACCTTGGTGAAGATCCTCGGTGCTGTGGAGAGGCCGAATGTCAGGGCCTGGAACTGAAAATGGCTGTCTAACAGTGCAAATCGTAAAAAAGCTTGATGCAACGGCCAAATCGGAATGTGGAGGTACGCATCCTTGATATCCAGGGATACCAGGAATCCCCCCTCTTCCAGACCTGATATCACCGCCCTCAGAGACTCCATTTTGAACTTGAACTCCCTTAGAAAGGGGTTTAGCGATTTTAAGTTCAGAATGGGCCTGACCGAACCATCCGGTTTCGGAGACATGAAAAGGTTCGAATAGTAACCCTTGTTTTGCAAATGGAAAGGAACTGGTACAATGACCTGTGACTCCACCAACTTCTGGATGGCTTCCTGTAGGATAGCCCTGTCCACCAGCAAAGCTGGTAAGCCTGATTTGAAGAATCGGTGAGGAGGGAGATCTTGAAACTCCAGCCTGTACCCCTCTGACACAATATCTTACACCCAGGGATCAAGGCCGGACGACACCCAGACGTGACTGAAATGCCCGAGTCTCGCCCCCACCGGCCCCACCTCCAGGCCGCTCGGTCCACCGTCATGCCGAAGGTTTTGGCGTACCTGAAGTAGGCTTCTGTTCCTGGGAACCCGCAGCAGCAGGTTTCTTGGATATTGGTCGACCTCCTCTAAAGAAGGTGTTGGACGGCTTGGCCTTTCTTGTTTAGCAGCCCGAAAGGACTGTCATGTAGCTGAAGAAAAAGTTTTCTTCGTAACAGGTGCAGCTGAGGTAAGAAAAGGTGACTTACCATGCATCTAACACTTCCCCAAAGAGAGCCTGACCTGTGTAGGGTAGGGTCTCCACACCTCTCTGGGATTCCGCGTCGGCAGACCACTGGCTCAGCCAAAGTCCTCTAGGAGCCGAGACAGACATGGAAGAAATCCCTGCAGCCATGGAACCCAGGTCTTTCATGGATTCCACCACAAATCCTGCAGAATCCTGAATGTTACGTAAAAACAATTCAACGTCACTTTTATCCATTGTATCCAAATCCTCAAGTAACGTGCCTGAGCACTTTACTATAGCTTTGGAAATCCATGCACAGGCAATAGTAGGACGTAGTATCGCCCTTGAAGCCGTGTATATGGATTTGAGCGTAGTGTCAATTTAGCGATCAGCCGGTTCTTTTAACGCGGTAGATCCTGGAACAGGTAAAACCACCTTTTTTGAGAGTCTGGACACAGACGCGTCAACTATGGGTGGGTTTTCCCATTTTTCCTATCCTCCTCAGGGAAAGGGAAAGCAACCAGAACATTTTTTCTAGGGATCTGAAACTTTTTCTCCGGGTTTTCCCAGGCTTTCTGAAATATAGCTTTAGACGCAGGGAAGGTTGGCAAGGGTTTCTTATTGTCAGTGTCCTTTTGCAAGAGATGCCGCCCCCCGCAGCACATCCCCATCACCGTCTGCCATGTCAGAATCGGTATCAGTGTCATCTTGCATAATTTGGGCAAGAACACGTTTGTGGGAACATACAGTAAGGGACCCTGAGGTAACAGAACCGGACCAAACTGCCATAGAGTTCTGTAAAACCTGAGTTGCCATCTCATTCTGTGCAACCAGAGTAGAAATCTGAGAAATCATAGTTTTAATAGATGCTAACCACTCAGGCTCCCTTGCTGGGACCTGCGCTAACACAGTGCAATCCTGATTACATGGAATGGGACCATCCTGAGAGGACATGTCCTCTGCAGCATATGACACAGAGTCCCCGGACATAGCTTAATGGAGACCACAGACACTACACACACACACACACACACACACACACACACACAGGGAAGGGCAGACAGAGTTTCCCCCCTAAGAATGGCAAGAGAGAGACAGAGATTGGAGCCAACCCACACACAGCGCTAATAGAAAGGGAGACCCCTAACCAGCGCTTATTGTGTACCTTAATAGGTAGCACAACAGTACAGATATATCAGCCCCCCCCCCCCCCCCCCCCCCCTCTACAACCCCCTGGTACCGCAAGAGATAGCTGGAGTTGATTTGGAGGGACAGCTCTCCCTGACACCGCTTCTGTAGGCAGGAAGAAGGCGCTAAACGCTGCTGGGTCCACTCTGAGAAGTTCCGCCCCCTTTCATGGCGCTGCTTCCCGCTTGTCTTAAGATTATACTGGCCTGAGGAAAAGTGCTGGCAACGATCCTGGGACCCCGACAGGCTTGGAGATCAGTGTAGGCGCTGGCTCAGGGCGCCCCTCACAGCGCCGCACTATGTACCGCTGAGCCACGCAGCGCAGTTAGTACTGCGCTCCATACCCTATTGCCACCATCTTCACACCGGCTCCCCGCTTGCCAGGGGGGCTGGTGACTAACTCGCCACTGATCTTCTGGCTCTGTAAGGGGGTGTCAGCATGCTTCTGGGGTGGCTCTGTGGCGGGGAACGTTCGATCCCCTCAGGAGCTCAGTGTCCTGTCAGCGGAGAGTGTGGCTCGGACCCCGCAGGGCGGACACTACTCCCCCCCCCTTAGTCCCTCGAAGCAGGGAGGCTGTTGCCAGCAGCCTCCCTGTGCCTAAACTCTATTTAAAATAATAAAACTAAAAGAACTCCTATGGAGCTCCCCTAGCTCTGACCGGCTCCTCCGGGCACATTTTATAAACTGAGTCTGGTAGGAGGGGCATAGAGGGAGGAGCCAGCCCACACTCAAACTCTTAAAGTGCCAGTGGCTCCTAGTGGACCCGTTTATACCCCATGGTACTAATGTGGACCCCAACATCCTCTAGAACGTAAGAGAAATACAACTGATGTCCCCTATCGCGTAAAGCGGCTAAACCTGACTAAACTAATGGACGTGTTTGGAAAAAGTGCCACTTTGGCACCCAAACAGATCACTTTTCACACATTTAAGCTCGCCACCACCCGGCGGGTGCGAGCTGAAATGTAGACGCCGGCAGCCGATCGCACCCGAACAAAGCTACATTAGAATAGCTCCGTTCGATGCCATCTAGTGGCTGCAGGCGGGAATAAAATTTTAATTCTGCCCATTAACCGAAAATTTGCATACAAAAATGATTTCAATAATGCAATTTATTTTAGGTTTTCAGTCAAGTTCTAGAAATCTTGGAGAGCTGGATAAGGTAATCTATCTACAGATGTAGACACACTCATCCAGCCTGCGACTCGGCTGCACAGGCACATGTGTCACTGCTAGATACAGGGGTGCCTAATTACGCAGAGCATGCGCGCATCCTAGTTGCGGGCACACGTGCCGCGCCTACGTTGCCATGTATGGACCAAGCTGAAGGCTGGATGAGCTGGCAACATCTGTATCTCTCAATCCCATGTATACATTTTCCATACCACTGTACACATGTACTGTATATAGGATATAAACAAACATGTATTTGTTCTTAATAGAAACGCTACAAGAAGTAGATTTATTTTTCTTCCTCTGGAACCAATCTTTATCAGTCATTGAAAAATTCTTCAAACAACCCCACATATGCCCAGAACAAACTAGTCAGACAGTTAATTAACACTTGGAACATACTCCGTACAAAACTCACTGCCCCACTTATCCATAGCGGATACTGACTTCCCAAATTACCAGGGTATGTTAAGCAGCTTCTAGCATTCAGCTAATGGCAGATTACTGTGCTTAGCTACATTGATCCTGTGTGTGACTATTCTGTTTGAACTCTTGTAGTTGACCATGGTCTGCTGTTGCTACTCTCTACACAGAATCTTGTCTTCACAATCCATCTGCCTCTCTGACCTATTGCTACTGTATTTCTAAGTCCAGAGAGTACAGCCATGCACATCTGACATCCATTATTTATCAAATTCTGCAACTGAACAAGCATATTCAAATATATAATCTTTATTGAAACTATTTTATTACAACACACACCCCAAGCCCATGGGATTTTGGGATACGACTATGTTTGCTTTAGTAAGTGCAAGTGGTGCAATTGCTATGGAGCCCAAAGGCTTAGGGGGGACTGGACCAGGTTATAAAGTTGCAAACCAATTTCCCTGCTAAGCAATTGGGTCTGATCCATTTCCCACCTTGAATTGTGTGACATTACATTTTCAGTGAGAGAAGTGGGTAGTGGAGATTATAATTTTCAGGGGGCACTATAATGTGTCATAATCTGATTATGGTGATGTAGAGGGCACTATAATATTGCGTAATAAGAACTGGGGCACTTTAATATGGGGAAGTATAAAATGGAGGAGCTATAGTGTGGGATGCTGCAAGAAAAAAAAAAAAATGTGTCCTCCGCGGCCGCTGGGCACCCAAACGGCAGAACAACTGAATTGCTGCCGCTGGGCGCCCTGTAGTGGCGGCCGCGGGAAAAAACATTTGAAATCGGCCAAAATGTGTACTGGCAGCCCTACAATGTGACATCATGTAAACTAGGGAATTACGATGGTTCATAAAATAAACTAGGGAACAACTATGGTGCATAATATTACCTAGGGCACTACTATGGTTCAGAAAAGAACTGGAGCACTATTATGGGGCATAAAATTAATAAATGCTGCGGTGAGGTGAAGCAATGAGAAGGGCTCCCTTCAATGTGTTACTATGGGGCCCACAAAGTTTATGTAATACCCCTGCTTAGGGGTGAGGGGCCTGAACTTTTTTGTAGTCTCAATTCTCCTAGAGAATTCAGACACATTCTAAATCGACTGTGGCCACTGGACATTATCATTATGGCAGGCACCCCATGCTCTGTGTTCCATTCTATGGTGTCCCCAGTCAATGTTACGACCCTCTGTCCTGGTCAGCAGTGGGAGGTGCCTATGCGTCTCTGGCCATGAGAAACCATCGGCTTTTATGGCATGGATATAGACATGTTGCAAGGGAACGTCTCTGAATGAAGGTGAATGAAGATGTGGCTTTGGTACGCACCCTTTGTGCATCCATTCGGGAGTGGGACTTTCCTTTTCACTACTGCTTCAAGTTCCTTAGAAACAATCTTGCCTAGGTCTCACCATAGCTGTTCTGTTCAGGTAAGATGTCCTATATCTGTTATTTACAATCAATTACATCTAGATCTATTTGTATCTTAAATCTGCTTTACAGCCATTTTCCCCCCACCCTGATGGCAATACACTGAAAGTGTGCGTCTCAGTCCTTGCACGTTCAGACACACTCTTCTACACAAAGGGATGGGCTGATACCACTATTAGCATAAAGTTATTGATACAACTATGGCAAAAGATGCTAAAGGTCTCAGCAGAGTGGAATGAACCACTCAATGTACAATAGCTGATTGGGCAGTTTGTCAAACCAAAATAATTAACCATAATTTTACTGTGAGCTCACAGCTAATCAACCAAAGTTAAACGAAGAGTAACTGATTATTTATTGGGAATCGTGGTAAATAGGGTTGGCTAAAGTCCGTGATTTTGATTTGTGGGTGCTGAACACTGCCTGGGTTTCAAATAATCCTTCTATTCATCCTAATCACCAAAACAGCCAGGTTAACCTACTGTATCCAGATGCTGGCATGAGTACACGAAGAAATGCTAAATAAGCGCAACGGAACAGGCAGCGATATATAAACTGTTAATAAATAAATACATACAACTTTTCTTCACTTCTAATTGGATACAACCCTTGAACTTTTTTTTTCCCAAACCGAATTTGTACTTTCCACGCAGGTAAGACCAAACTGTTTTCAGCACTTGTGGAACAGTTTATCTGTACTGTACTACTTTTACAACTGAACACAGCTGTTGACAGACGCAGACAACAACTGTTAACAAAGTTTACTGATAACAAAGTTTACTGATAACAAAGTTTACTGATAACAAAGTTTACATTAAAGCGAGTCAGTGTTCAGAATTATGTGAAAGGTAAATGTGTGTCACTGAACTGAAAGCAGTACTGAAAGTTTAAGCAGATCAACTCATGATTTAATTAGTAGATGATGTTGCAGGATGAAGGTTTTGCTTTCAATACCCCCATACATCATTGCTGCAGTCGCACCAAAGAGACCCTCTCGGCGCGCCAGGTCACATTAAACACGATGTGGCTAGGAAGCATCAGGAAACTGTTCTGATTAATTTGATATGAAACACATGTATATCTAAGTATTGTATATCTTTGTGCGATTGAAGCGGGGTACAAACCTGGTCACGGATTGGCCAATCCACTGACCTATATGACGATTAGTAAGTGCATAGACACTTATCAATCGTCCGCCTGATGTGTCGTTCCTGATGTCACAAATGGGTGGCCATTTACATATGTCCACCCAGTTTAGATGTCAGTACTGGTGGTCCCTGCAGCAACTGTATGTACACACAACCAGATGCACTGACATATCGGTCATCAGATTTGCTGCAGGCCACAAGCGATATTCTATGACCTACGTAATTCACAGACATAACAGGGGTACAAACCCACCAGCGGGCTTGCTATATATTGGACGTTCAATTGAACGCCTAATATAATCGCTCAATGTGTACCCAGCTTTAGTCTGAATTTCTATACGAAGTGCTACAATGTAGCAGCTGCAGCTTTTCGACAATGCAAATTCCATTGTGCTCTGTGCACAGACTCAGTCTCACACAATTTACAAGTGTTGTATATCAAATAAATCAACAGTCTCCCTACATTACACAATTCCTATTTACCAGGTTATGGAAAAAAAACAAAAACACACAGTATTAATAGCTAAACTCTGACATAGGGGGTAATTCAGATCTGATTGTAGATGTGGGGAAAAACGCACATCTACGATAATTTTCTCTGACATGCGAGGAAACGCCCAGCACACGGCAAGTGTCGGGTCCTCCCTCCCCCCGCAGATGGGCGAAAGCATCGCACGGGCATGGTTCGAGTAGCCCTCTGCCTACGCAGCCTAGCTGCGAAGGCAGATGGCTACCTGCCATGTTTTGTGTCGCAACGGCTGTGTGTGATGTCATGCAGCCGCCCCAGCAACGGTCCAGACAGGCCTGCTTTTTCCGAGATTGCGCGCCTTAAACGGAGCGGCGTCGGCCACAAATGCGGCGTCGACGCCCCGTTCCCACCCCGCAGTTTAGGACCTTGTACATGTGTGTACCGGCATGTGCAAATGAGAAAAATCGCTTCATAGCTATTTACGCTCATCAGCAACGGGGTGTGAATTAGGCCCATAGATCAAAATGCTGATGCTGGCATCCCAGTCATAAGTACGTCAGGCCAGGTAAGGATCAGGCAGTTTGCGCCTACATGCTAAAAAAACCCATCCAGAAACGGTTGCTCCAACTAGTTGGGATAATCAAACCGCTCTGGCTGCAGGGACCTCACTGCCGCCTTCCCGCTCCAGGTACAGGAGTCAGGGACCACCTCACAGCGCTGAAAGCTCCAGTCGCAGGGCACATATGGAGCTGTGCAGTACACACGCACAGCTACAGTACCATAGCAGGCTCTAGCCTGTCGAACAAGGTGGTAGGTGTAAATATAAGCCGTTATTTATTCCTGCACCCCGATTTACTCTTTCTTCGGCATACCTACCACCCTCCACCCACCCCCTCACACACAGACTTGTTAGGTGGTTAGCTATTGCCCCTCACCCACTTAATATGTGGGCAGTAAGTAAGCGCCTCACTTCAGTGCTCCTGCAATCCTTTACCTCTGTTGCTGCACCCGTGACATCCACCCACACACTTAGCAACATGTGGGCAATAAGCCCGCCTCCAGTACTTTTGCATACTGCACCACAAATCTACCGTGGCACTCGATACCGGCACCCACGAATCCCGCCACCCCTGCCCCAAACACACACACACTTGTTGGGTGGTCAGCTATTGTCCCTCACACACTTAAGATATGTGGGGGTGTGAAAGAGCGAGAGACGTGGGGGTGTGAGAGCAAGAGATGTGATGGAGAGTGAGATGTGGGAGAATAAGAGATGTGGGGTTGTGAGAGAGCGAGATGTGGGAGAGCCAGAGACATTAGGTTAGGTGGTCAGCTATTGCTCCTAACACACTTAATATGTGGGCAGTAAGCCCCCACTCCAGTGCTCCTGCATCCCGGTACCATAATTCCACAGCGCCATTCCCTCCCGACACCCGTGAACCACGCCACAACCCCCTATGTCATGTGAACAGGCAGGTGCACAGGGGTATGTGGCATACCAAAGTTGGTCTGATGTATGGCTAGCATAACTCATATAACTGCCAAGACTTTAACCATGCTGTTCCCTCCTTGGAACTCACTCCCCCTTTTCAAAATGTCTACCAGTCTTAAGGAAATTAAACATGCCATGAACACGCACCTGTTCATTAAAGCCATTCAGTTCTCCTCACACTCTTAGCTTGCATTATCTGTCCCCTCAGGTTTAACCCCAATCCCCTTAGACTGTGAGCAGCGCCTCCGCCATCTTGGGTCTCACACTGCACTATCGTGGTCTCCAGTGCACTCCCCCTCTTATACTTATTTCAGATAGAAGAAGAAATTGCTGGGTCAAGCATTTGGACCCAGTAATTTGCTGGGTCAACCAGAGTTCCTTTCTTTGTGAAAGTGGCAACCAGGGTCGAAACTCCCAGGTCTTTAACCTAGCAACCTGGGTTGACCCTATCACACAGAAGAAGGACCCGGGTTGACCCAGAAAATTTCCAGGTCCAAATGCTTGACCTGGCAATCTCTTCTTTCTGAAAGGGGGCACATATAGGACTGGGACCGGAAACCAACTCGTGCTTAAAATGCCGAGTGAAAGCAGAGTATTTGACCGTTTTCTATTTGAAAGAGGTAATAGTCAGCAACTCAAATCCTTTCTGTACATCCTCCCTGGAGGGTCATTGAATCCTGCTATTAATAGAGGTCTCTCATTCTGTTGTATTATTATCATCTCACCATTTGATATTTACCCTAGCACTATCTGGAACTTTTTCTATTATATTTTAGTAAATACTATTGTAATTCTCCATGTACAGCAATATGAACACATGATACATTTTATAAATAAAAGATAATGATGGTAATAATAATTACAAAAACAAGGTCAACTTATCCATGTGTTACATTAAGAAATGCTTTGCAAAGTGCTACAGAATCTGTTGGCATTATATAAAAATAGGATTTTAATACCTACCGGTAAATCCTTTTCTCCTAGTCCGTAGAGGATGCTGGGGTCCACTTCAGTACCATGAGGTATAGACGGTTCCGCAGGAGCCATGGGCACTTTAAGACTTTTTAAGGGTGTGAACTGGCTCCTCCGAACTGTGCCCAGGGAGATGGACATTTCGAGGAAAAGATTTACTTTTATACTAATGGTGAGATTCATACCAGCTCACACCTCAACCATGCCGCACAACATGGCATTTAACATGACACACGCCGACAGGCATGAACCATTTACAGCAACATGCTGAAAACAAATGTAACTATAAAGAACAAACTGAAGGTAAAGTACGCACTGGGTTGGGTGCCCAGCATCCTCTACGGCAGGCATTCCCAACCGCGGTCCTAAAGGCACACCAACAGTGCAGGTTTTAGTGATATCCAGGCTTCAGCACAGATGGTTAAATCAAAATAACTGAGGAACTAATTAAGTCACCTGTGTTCAAGCCTGGATATCACTAAAACCAGGACTGTTAGTGTGCCTTGAGGACCGAGGTTGGGAAACACTGCTCTACGGACTAGGAGAAAAGGTTTTACCGGTAGGTATTAAAATCCTATTTTCTCATACGTCCTAGAGGATGCTGGGGTCCACTTCAGTACCATGGGGTTATACCAAAGCTCCAGTACGGGCGGGAGAGTGCGGATGACCCTGCAGCACCGATTGACCAAACTTGAGGTCCTCATCGGCCAAAGTGTCAAACTTATAAAATTTAGCAAATGTGTTTGACCCTGACAAAGTAGCTGCTCGGCAAAGTTGTAAAGCCGAGATGCCCCAGGCAGCCACCCAGGATGAGCCCACTTTCCTAGTAGAATGGGCCTTCACCGACTTCGGTACCGGCAAGCCTGCCTTAGAATGAGCGTGAATTGTCCCTCTGATCCAGCGCGCAATAGTCTGCTTAGGAGCAGGACACCCAATCTTGCTGGGAGCATACAGGACAAACAGAGCCTCTGTTTTCCGTAACCGAGCTGTTCTTGCGACATAAATCTTCGAAACTCTAACCACATCTAGAGACTGTGACTCAGTGAAAGTGTCAGTAGCTACTGGCACCACAATAGGTTGGTTTATGTGGAAGGACGAAACCACCTTTGGAAGAAATTGTTGACGAGTTCTTAACCCTGCCCTATCTTCATGGAAGATCAGGTAAGGGCTCTTGTGAGACAAGGCCCCCAACTCAGACACCTGCCTTGCGGATGCCAAGGCCAAAAGCATCACCACTTTCCAAGTGAGAACTTTAAATTCTACCTCCTGCAGAGGTTCAAACCAATCTGATTGAAGGAACTGCAACACCACATTAAGGTCTCATGGTGCCACTGGAGGCAGAAATGGAGGCTGGATGTGCAGAACCCTCTTTCACGAACGTCTGAACTTCTGGAAAGGAGGCCAATTGTTTTTGAAAGAAAACTGGTAAGGCCGAAATCTGGACCTTGATTGACCCCAATCTAAGGCCCGCATCCACACCAGCCTGCAGAAAATGGAGAAAACGTCCCAACTCAAACTCTTCCGCAGGAGCCTTTCACACCAAGACACATTTTCTCCAAAAACGGTGGAATGTTTAGACGTTACTCCTTTCCTGGCCTGAATAAGAGTGGGGATGACTTCCTTGGGAATACCCATTCGGGCTAGGATCCGACGCTCAACAGCCATGCCGTCAAAAGTAGCCGCGGTAAGTCTTGATACACACACGGCCCCTGCTGTAGTAGGTCCTCTCGAGGAGGAAGAGGCCGAGGATCTTCTATGAGCAACTCCTGAAGATCTGGATACCAAGCCCTCTTTGGCCAGTCTGGGGCAATGAAGATTGCTCGAACTCTTGTTCTTCTTATTATTTTGAGAACTTTTGGAATCAGTGGAAGTGGAGGGAAAACATATACCAACCGAAATACCCACTAGGTCACCAGTGCATCCACTGCTATTGTTTGAGGGTCTCTCGACCTGGAACAATATCTCTGAAGCTTCTTGTTGAGACGAGATGCCATCAGGTCTACTTGAGGAACTTCCCAAAGACTTATCACCTCTGCGAAGACTTCTTGGTGGAGGCCCCACTCTCCTGGATGGAGATCGTGTCTGCGGAGGAAGTCTACTTCCCAGTTGTCCACTCCCGGAATGAAAATTGCTGACAGAGCTCTTACATGTCTTTCTTCCCAGAGGAGAATTCTTGTCACCTCTACCATTGCCGCTCTGCTTTTCGTTCCGCCTTGCCTGTTTATGTACGCGACTGCTGTTACATTGTCCGACTGGAACTGCACGGGATGATCTTGAAGAAGATGTACCGCTTGTAGAAGGCCGTTGTAAATGGCTCTCAATTCCAGAACGTTTATGTGAAGGCAGGCTTCCTGACGTGACTATTTTCCTTGGAAGCTTTCCCCCTGTGTGACAGCTCCTCAGCCTCGGAGACTTGCATCCGTGATTATTAGGACCCAGTCATGAATCCCAAACCTGCGTCCCTCTAGTAGGTGAGAACTGTGTAGCCACCACAGGAGCGAAATCCTGGCTTTGGGGGACAGGATTATTTTCCGGTGCATGTGTAGGTGGGATCCGGACCACTTGTCCAACAGGTCCCACTGGAATACTCTGGCATGAAATCGGCCAAACTGTATGGCCTCATAGGCCGCTACCATTTTCCCCAACAACCGAATGCATTGATGGATCGACACGCTTGTTGGTTTCAATATTTGTTTGACCATTTTCTGGATTTCCAGAGCCTTTTCCACTGGAAGAAATACTCTGTACTTCTGTGTCCAGAATCATCCCTAAAAAGGACAATCTTGTCGTCGGTTCCAACTGCTACTTTGGAAAATTCATGATCCATCCGTGTTGTTGGAGTACTGACAGGGAGAGTGCGATGTTCTGCACCAACTGTTCCCTGGATCTCGCTTTTATCAGGAGATCGTCCAGATAAGGAATTATATTGACTCCTTTTTGATGAAGGAGGACCATCATCTCCGCCATCACCTTGGTGAATACCCTCGGTGCCGTGGAGAGTCCGAACGGCAACGTCTGGAACTGGTAATGGCAATCCTGTACTGCGAATCTCAGATAAGCTTGGTGAGGAGGATAAATGGGAACATGCAAGTAAGCATCCTTTATGTCTACTGACACCATGAAGTACCCCTCCTCCAGACTGGAAATCACTACCCTCAGGGATTCCATCTTGAACCTTTTCAGGTAGAGATTCAGATTTTTCAGTTTTAAAATCGGTCTGACCGAGCCGTCCGGCGTCGGAACTACGAAGAGGCTTGAATAAAAACCTTCTCCTTGCTGTGACAAGGGTACCAGGACAATGACCTGATCCTGACATAATTTTTGAATTGCCGTTGTTACTGCCTCTCTTTCTGGAAGAGAAGCTGGCAAGGTCAAATTGAAAAATCGGCATGGGGGGACGTCTTGAAACTGTAGTTTGTACCCATGGGACACTATTTGTAAGACCCGTGGGTCTAGGCCAGATTGAATCTAGATTTGACTGAAAAGTTTCAGACGTGCTCCAACCCGAACGGACACCCGCAAGGGAGCCCCAGCGTCATGCTGCAGATTTGGCAGAAGCAGGGGTGGACTTCTGCTCCTGCGATCCGGGAGATATCTTTCCTTTTCCCCTACCTGCAAAAAAGGGGGAACCTTTGGCCTTTTTGTATTTGTTGGGCCGAAAGGACTGCATGTGAGAGTGATGTGTCTTTTTCGCCGGTGTAGGAGCATAAGGCAAGAATGTCGACTTACCTGCAGTAGCCGCCGAGACTAACGCATCCAGCCATCACCAAACAAGGCCTCACCCTTATACGGGAGAGCCTCCATATTTCTTTTGGAATCTGCATCAGCATTCCACTGGCGAATCCACAACGCCCTCCGAGCCGATACTGCCATGGTATCGGCTCGGATCCCGAGAGACCAATATATTTCATGGTTTCTAGTACGTACGCAGCAGCATCTTTGATATGACCTAACGTTAGGAGATTCTCGTCTCCATCTATTGTGTCAATGTCTAATGACAAGTTTTCTGACCACTTTTCAATAGCACTACTCACCCACGCACAGACAATGGTAGGCCTGAGTAGTGTCCTATTGGCCACATCAATAGATCCCCTCACTCACTTGCGGTCTGTCGGCTCCTTAAGTGAAGCCATTCCAGGCGCAGGGAGAAACACCTTTTCTCTTTTATGACAGGGCCCTGTCTAAAATGCGGGGGTGACTCCCACCTTTTGGAAAAAGATAAGCTGCCTGAATTCCTTCTGGGAATCTGAAATTTCTTTTCAGGTTAAATCAGACTCCCTCCAAGAGACTGTTCAACTCCTGAGGTGGAGGGAAAATTACATTACTTCTTTAATAAAGTAAACCCTCTCCTTGTGGTAAAAGAGGGGGCTTCGTAACTTCTAACACCGCCTTTATAGCTAAAACATGTTTTGAATGCTTTTTTTGCTAACTTAGGACCTATTCCCCTGGAATCACTAGTGTCGACACAGGAATCAGAGTCCGTGTCTGTATCAGTTTGTACTACTTGGGCAAATTTGTATGTGACCCAGAGGGGTCCCTGTGGATGAAAGGCAGATTATTTTCAGTTTTCTGTATGAGATTCAGTCCAACCTCTTACTGATATGATTCACACTATCATGTAACCTTTCACCCAGTAAGGCTCTTGGTGTCATATTACACCTCTGTGTTCCTAACATGTCTCCCACAGAGGAAGAGTTTCCTGCCACAGACATGTCACACACGTGCACAACCACACAACAGACACTCCGGGACTTATAGGGGACAGACCCACAGTAAAATTTGTCAGAGGGACACAGATAGGATTTGCCACTTCACAACCCAGCGCCAGTAACACAATGTCTGTGAACACAAAATGCCCACTGACATGCAGCGCTTTTATAATGTTAATCACACAATTATATAGCATCAAATTCACTGTGGCCCCCCTGTTTTGCACCCTGATACTTGTTCAGTAGTGGAGGACCAGCGTTGTCTCTGCAGCCTGAGGAGAGAAAATGGCGCTGAGCAGTGTGCTGGCTGACTGAGGAGGAAGCTCCACTCTTCAATGGCGTGTTTCTCCTCAGCTTTTATGAGGTAATTTTTTTATACTGGCGGGGGTAGGACTGTGCCTCAGCAACTTATGCCCCTTATTTATGCCAGTTTCCATAGGTTTCATGCTGCCCAAGGCCCCCCCCCACGCCCTGCAGTGCCTGTGTATGTGTGGGCAACATGGCGCGCTGCGCTCCCACTAGCCGTGCGGTACCTTTAGCCGTCACTTTCTTGATTGAAGATCTGTCTTCTAACACCTGTCTTCTGACTTCTGGCTCTGTGAGGGGGGTGACGGCGTGCTGTGGGAGTGAGCATCTAGGCACGGCTAGCGTTCAGTTCCCTTCAGGAGCTAATGGTGTCCTGTCAGCCAGAAGCAGAGCCATGAAACGCTTTAGGAAGTTGGTTCCTACTTCTGCCCCCTCAGTCCCACGAAGCAGGGAGACTGTTGCCAGCAGTTCTCCCTGAAAATAAAAAACCTAACATAAGTCTTTTCAGAGAAACTCAGTAGAGCTCCTCTGGAGTGCATCCAGTCTGCCTGGGCACATTTCTAAAACTGAGGTCTGGAGGAGGGGCATAGAGGGAGGAGCCAGTTCACACCCTTGAAAAGTCTTAAAGTGCCCATGGCTCCTGCGGCACCGTCTATACCCCATGGTACTGAAGTGGACCCCAGCATCCTCTAGGACGTATGAGAAAACAATGTTAATAACATATTATTCAACTTTATTTGTTTTTTGCTTTTATTATTTACCATTTTAGATTAGAGAGTTGAACAGAGTTTTTTCCATACCGACGTTGAACTTTTCACGAAGATAAGCGGCTTTCAGCAATTGTTGAAATGTTTATTTGTAATATACTACTTCTATATCTGACCACAGCTGTTGACAGAGTTTCCAAGTGAGCCCTGCGCAGACAACAACTGATAATAAGGTTTACATTCAGTCAAGACCGTGTTCAGAGTTAGGTGAAAGGTAAACAGGTGTCATTGAACTGAAAAATAGTGCTCACTATTCTATGAACTTATGGGAAATTGTTTCACTCCACTGAGTGAAGAAATGTCACCCTGTAAAGGAATGAGTGCTTCTTCTATTAAGCCCCATACACACAGGGAGAATTCCCCAGAGATGTGTGCTGAGCGATCTAGCACGAATGCTCAGCACATATCTCTCCTCCACTCAGCACACAGCATGATGTGTGCTGAGTGAGGAGGGGGTAGGGGGGTGGGGGGGGGGGGGGCGTGCTCATTTCACCCAGCAGTGAAATGAGCAATGTGCTGGATTGGCCAATCTAGCACCGGTGATAGCGACACGCGGGGCCGCACATTGCTATCGCTGTGGGTCATACACACACGGAGAGATCCATGCTTAACTTCTAAGCAATCGAGTCAGATTGCTTAGAATTTAAGCACGGATCTCTCTGTGTGTATCCCCTTTACTCTCCCCTAATCTTACCTAAAAAGTCAGAAAGATAATTCATTGTACCGGTTCGAAAGGAGATATTTCCATTTGCCACATGCCATATGGCCCATACGGTACTTCACAAGGACAAGCATTTTCTTTGCTACTTGAAATATGTAACTCTCACTGCAGATGTTTTCATAACTCAGAAAGTATAACTAAAGCAATGAAGATACAGTACATTCCCGTAAATATATTTGACATCCTAATAATATAAGAAAGCAAAATGTGGATACAATTATCAGTGTCAGTTTATTACAACACTGTTTGGGAGAATGTATGCAGACTTTCTGGTACATGGATGGTGCAATTTATTGTCTGCATCCTGCAGGATCCATGGTGTTGATATGTACCCACTTGGGGGGTCATTCCGAGTTAATCGTAGCTGTGCTAAATTTAGCTACGATCATCTTTCCTGACATGCGGGGGGACGCCCAGCACAGGGCTAGTCCGCCCCGCATGTCAGTGAGCCCCCGCACAAATTACAAAAGCGCTTTTGTATTTCTGGAGTAACTCCCAGCCAGCGCAGCTCTTGTGGCTGGCCGGGAGTTGTTCGTCGCTGCCACTGGCCGCAGCGGCTGCGTGAGACGTCACGCAGCCGCTGCGCCCCCCCCAACGGTCCGGCTACGCCTGCTTTGGCCGGACCACGCCGCCGTTCAGCCCCCTCCCGCCCAGCGACTGCCTCTGTCTCAGAAGTGATCGCTAGGCAATGACGACTGCCATGCGCCGGCGCACTGTGGCGCCTGCGCAGTTCCGACCCGATCGCTGTGTTACGACAAACTGCAGCGAGCGATCAGGTCGGAATGACCCCCTTGGTCCTATTTATGTTGTATAGTTTGTTTACAAATCAAAGGTTATAAAGTACCAGTATCATAGTCTGGAGGCCACTCTCCCAACCCCCTGCCTTATGCATTGGCCTTCTACAGTATGCCTTCCTGCCATCAGGCCACCTTCCGCTTGCTCACACCTCATGTCTCCTGTCTTCCCCAACCCCTAGATTGTGAGCTCCTTGGAGCAGGACCCTCTTCCCTTCTGTTCTCACAACCCTCTTCTCTCACACTTCAATTACAGCTCTCTCCTACTCAGCGACTGTCTATATCTCCGCATCCCCTCTCGCTCGTTACGGTTTATCTCTTCTAACGGCTGCCTGCAAATAGTAGTATAGCAAGTACTCCTTTGCTTCCTTACATCTTAGCTGTATTGTGTACCGAGAATTGCGGCGCCAACTGTTACCTGTGCTCTGTTTTAGTTTTTCAGTTACTGTAATGTAAAAATGGTGTATAGTTCAGCGCTCACCCGGTTTGCATTGGTCAATAAATATCAAATATATTGTGACTTAAATACCATGTAAAAAATAAATAAATAAAAAAAAAAAAAATTATATATATACACACACACACACACACACACACACACACACACACACACACACACACACACAATGACAAAACAATTTGAATGGCTAAAAAGTAATTAATTTATAAAAAGAATAAATTGTGACAATGTAAAAAGGGCTCAGTTAATACCGGTATTATATCCACACATATAACATATAGGACAAGACAAACATAAAACATAAAAACAATCCCTGTGGGCACACTTGTTTCGCGGTTTACCCCACTGGGAAAAAGATTCCTCTGAGTTATAGCAAAGTCTCAGTAAGTTGCACTGATATTTAGAAGGTGCTGATGTCCAGTCTGTGTCCGTGCAACACAGTGTATAGATGCAGGGATTTAACAGTAGTGTGATAGGTCAGAAGCTTTCCTACCGTTTATAAAGCACAGTCCTGTAATTTTTACCCTGTAATGATGAGTGATGTAGTATACTTGCTGAAAGGTGCAGCGCTGGTACTGTCTGCCGGCAGACTCCCGTCCCTCTGGCTCCGTTGCTTCTCACTTCCGGGCGCTGTACGGAGCGGGATCGATTCTCTCCGCGTTTCACCTAGTAAGGCTTCGTCAGGATTGCGGAATGATCGATTTCCAGTCCAACGCTGTTTTATAGCGCTTCTATGGTAACAGTTTACTTCCGCCCTCAAATGAAAAGGCGGTGGCATCTTCTTCACTCGTTTCTCTTATAGATTAATTGATCAATTTATAGGACACACAAAACAGTACAACACATAAACACATATATAATAGTTATCTGTCGCAATATCATTATGTTTATAGTCCTTAGGTATCTAGTCACTTCCGCCCTTAGGTTCAATGGTGACTCTGGCTTCCTTGCCCTTATTATATATTACAGATTTGTTTATAGTGTTGGTATTGACATACATTAAATGTACCCAAGGTAGCAACTTTGATTTAAAGCGTGTTGCTTCAGAAATTTGAAGAAAAGCAAGAAAATGATTCTAATCATAATACTAGAAAATAATTCTAATCATAATTATGCACTATTGGATATCCAGTCATATATGTCTGGTAATCTTCAATGATGTATTCATGCATAAGAATTTAGATCCACATTGGCCCATATAAACCTAACTGACTATATTAAAATTCAAATTAACAACACCAGATGAAAATAAATTTAAAGCACCATTTATTTATACATCACGTGGTCGCTATTGACAAATATTGATGTTATATGATGTTCTATGAGAAAGAAGGGGGTTGTGTGTAGAGAGGCAGGGGATTAACATATGCTGCAGTTGTATTTTTCTGTGTGGAAGATATGACTTGCTTGATGGTATCTATATTTCAAAGTGTGTAATGACTAAAAGGCTTTGTCATGTCTTAAGTCATTTTTGTCATTTCAAGAAGGGTATAATTTCCATGTCGATATTCAGCCCCTTGGGGGTCAGAGTACCTAATTCGTATATTGCCCTTGTCTCTTCTTTTGATAGAAGATCTTCCACGCTTCCACCTCTCCAAGGTCTTAGAATTTGTTTTAATCCCACAAATTGTAAAAGGCTTGGATCTGTATTGTGTACTTCTTTAAAATGTAAGGTACACTATGATTCTTACGTCCATTCTTAATGTTGCACAGATGTTCTTGGATCCGTATGTGCAGTTTCCTTTTCGTCTTACCCACATACTGTAGGCCACAAGGGCACCACAGCATGTAGATAACGCCGGTCGTATGGCAACTTATTCTCCTTCTAATCTTGAATATTTTCTTATTGGAGAAGGATTCAATCTCCTTCTCCAATAAGAAAATATTCAAGATTAGAAGGAGAATAAGTTGCCATACGACCGGCGTTATCTACATGCTGTGGTGCCCTTGTGGCCTACAGTATGTGGGTAAGAAGAAAAGGAAACTGCACATACGGATCCAAGAACATCTGTGCAACATTAAGAATGGACGTGAGAATCATAGTGTACCTTACATTTTAAAGAAGTACACAATTCAGATCCAAGCCTTTTACAATTTGTGGGATTAAAACAAATTCTAAGACCTTGGAGAGGTGGAAGCGTGGAAGATCTTCTATCAAAAGAAGAGACAAGGGCAATATACGAATTAGGTACTCTGACCCCCAAGGGGCTGAATATCGACATGGAAATTATACCCTTCTTGAAATGACAAAAATGACTTAAGACATGACAAAGCCTTTTAGTCATTACACACTTTGAAATATAGATACCATCAAGCAAGTCATATCTTCCACACAGAAAAATACAACTGCAGCATATGTTAATCCCCTGCCTCTCTACATCCCCCCCTTCTTTCTCATAGAACATCAATATTTGTCAATAGCGACCACGTGATGTATAAATAAATGGTGCTTTAAATTTATTTTCATCTGGTGTTGTTAATTTGAATTTTAATATAGTCAGTTAGGTTTATATGGGCCAATGTGGATCTAAATTCTTATGCATGAATACATCATTGAAGATTACCAGACATATATGACTGGATATCCAATAGTGCATAATTATGATTAGAATTATTTTCTAGTATTATGATTAGAATCATTTTCTTGCTTTTCTTCAAATTTCTGAAGCAACACGCTTTAAATCAAAGTTGCTACCTTGGGTACATTTAATGTATGTCAAAACCAACACTATAAACAAATCTGTAATATATAATAAGGGTAAGGAAGCCAGAGTCACCATTGAACCTAAGGGCGGAAGTGACTAGATACCTAAGGACTATAAACATAATGATATTGCAATAGATAACTATTATATATGTGTTTATGTGTTGTACTGTTTTGTGTGTCCTATAAATTGATCAATTAATCTATAAGAGAAACGAGTGAAGAAGATGCCACCGCCTTTTCATTTGAGGGCGGAAGTAAACTGTTACCATAGAAGCGCTATAAAACAGCGTTGGACTGGAAATCGATCATTCCGCAATCCTGACGAAGCCTTACTAGGTGAAACGCGTAGATCGCGGAGAGAATCGATCCCGCTCCGTACAGCACCCGGAAGTGAGAAGCAACGGAGCCAGAGGGACGGGAGTCTGCCGGCAGACAGTACCAGCGCTGCACCTTTCAGCAAGTATACTACATCACTCATCATTACAGGGTAAAAATTACAGGACTGTGCTTTATAAACGGTAGGAAAGCTTCTGACCTATCACACTACTGTTAAATCCCTGCATCTATAAACTGTGTTGCACGGACACAGACTGGACATCAGCACCTTCTAAATATCAGTGCAACTTACTGAGACTTTGCTATAACTCAGAGGAATCTTTTTCCCAGTGGGGTAAACCGCGAAACAAGTGTGCCCACAGGGATTGTTTTTATGTTTTATGTTTGTCTTGTCCTATATGTTATATGTGTGGATATAATACCGGTATTAACTGAGCCCTTTTTACATTGTCACAATTTATTCTTTTTATAAATAAATTACTTTTTAGCCATTCAAATTATTTTGTCATGTGTATATATATATATATATATATATATATATATATATATATATATATATTTTACATGGTATTTAAGTCACAATATATTTGATATTTATTGACCAATGCAAACCGGGTGAGCGCTGAACTATACACCATTTGTACATGCTCTCTAATAGTGGGTCTGTGTAGTGCACCCACCAACAGTTCATAGCAGCCACTAGTTTGCAAGGCGGTAGAACGGAATAGCGCAGTTCTTAACAACCCCTTTTTTTATACTGTAATGTTAAGTTCTGTGTACCCTGTATGGTTATTAAATTAATACAAAAGAAGCAGGAAAACAGTTGACTCCTGTTGGGGAGCACTCAATTTCAGACATAAAGAAATCTAGTATAGATATCTGTTAAGATCATAAATTTTATTGATTTAAGTTTAATAATAGAGAGTTCTAATTATACCAATAAGTGCGAATTTATACAAAGTATATTAAACATTATATATAGCCTTGGCTATGATAGCTGGGTAGCCGGATTCCTGGTGTTATAAATAAATAATTATGAGGTATGATAAATAAAGTGGTATCTCTGTGTTACAGAAAAAACTTATTTATGACCATCATTTAATCTGCATAATCGACTTTAAAGAAAAGTTATTGCAGAGGATTGAATCATAGGTCATATATCCAATTTTCGGTACACTAAATTTGTGCACTGCTTGCAATTTAGCATGCGAGTGGATCCAGTGAGTAGCGGTAAATTGCAGAACACCCAGGTACTGCAATTTACCGCTACTCACTGGATCCACTCGCATGCTAAATTGCAAGCAGTGCACAAATTTAGTGTACCGAAAATTGGATATATGACCTATGATTCAATCCTCTGCAATAACTTTTCTTTAAAGTCGATTATGCAGATTAAATGATGGTCATAAATAAGTTTTTTCTGTAACACAGAGATACCACTTTATTTATCATACCTCATAATTATTTATTTATAACACCAGGAATCCGGCTACCCAGCTATCATAGCCAAGGCTATATATAATGTTTAATATACTTTGTATAAATTCGCACTTATTGGTATAATTAGAACTCTCTATTATTAAACTTAAATCAATAAAATTTATGATCTTCACAGATATCTATACTAGATTTCTTTATGTCTGAAATTGAGTGCTCCCCAACAGGAGTCAACTGTTTTCCTGCTTCTTTTGTATTAATTTGATACCATTTTTTGACTCTGGGGAGCACCACTGAGGGTTAACATATATACACACACCATATAGGCAAAGAAAAGCCCTAAGGTGTTTGGTTACCTGACTATGAAGTTAATTCATTTATAGTACTCAGTTTTTTCAGACAATTACTATTTTTTGCTTATAATATACATTTTTTTTTGTGTTTTCAATCTGTGCGGTTCCCTCCATAACCTTTTTTACCCTGTATTGTTCTAATATGTGCCATATGTACGGCGCCTTAGAAATATAATGGAATAATAATAATAGTAATACTACGGCATATAGAGCTTCTACAATTCGGGTATTGCCACACAGTCGCTTAAGTCACATTAACTTTGATTGATAAACATTTGAAATCAATAATATTGGTAAACCCTGGTTATAATGCAGTGTCACTGTTTCGACTCATAGGCTGCGTAACAAAGCTTGAGGTCCTTCATACTGTAACATGGTATTGTCCAAATTTCTGTAAAGTGTCAGTGCTATCACTTCCTCTCACCAGCTAACAAATGACAGGAACATTCATTCATTTTGAATTCTACAAGAACATCAAATGGTTTAGGATCAACAGTGAGGTCTGTTCCAAAGCGCATTTCACTTAACGGCTTTATCAAGGTTGAACTCAATCGTTCATTACAGAGAGTTTAAATAGGATTATATCCCTATCCCTCTGAATAACATAAATTATAGGTTTAAACTATCCCACACACTCTTTTCAGTGAAAGATGATTGAAAGGGTCCAAACATGCAGGATTATAGGAATATTTGTGTTGTCAGCGCAATTCAATTACTTCTCAAATTAATATAAACATTCAGCAGTATGTTCATGATTATTTATTATTTAACCTTCTAGGGGGAGATGTACTAAGCAGTGAAAAGAGTGGAGAAGTGAGCCAGGGGAGAAGTTGCCCATGACAACCAATCAGCTGCTCTGTATAATTTTATAGTACGCAAATTATTAATGTTACTTCAATGCTGATTGGTTGCCATGGTGGTTGTCTCCACTCTTGTCACTGCTTAGTACATCCCCCCCATAATCCCAGATTTCTTATAACTTGGTATTAGGAGTAAATGCTATCATAATGAAATCTACTACTCATATTACTTTACAGTGGACTATTTTTTGGGGGGATCGTAAAGTATAAAATTGACTCTGAATAGACAAGCAATAGGGGTATTAACGTAATAATAAAAATAAATTCCTTGTTAACCTCGTACACTTCTCAAACTCAGTCCTCAGGATCCCAAACAATTCACATTTTCCAGGTCACTTAGCAGGCGCACAGATGTATACGGACACATTTGAAAAGATTCACAGTTGGAGCCGATTATGTGAGGAGACCTGGAAACCATGAACTGTTTGGGGTGCTGAGGACCAAGTTTGAGAACCCATGCACTAGAGCAGTGGTTTCCAAACGCGGTCCTCAAGACTCCCTAAAAGTCCAGGTTTTAAAGATATCCATGCTAAATAACATGCGACTTAACATATAAGCAAACTGACTGAAGTAAGGTATGTGCACAAGCATGGATAGCCTTAAAACCAGGACTGTTCGGGTGCCCTGAGGACTGCATTAGCAACTGCACTAGAGGTTGTGTCCTATAACTTGTATAAACTATAAGTCTGTTTCCCGTGAATAGATTTATAAAGGCTAGTGAAGTTGTGAATCAATCATTGGTAATCTAAAGAGGACAAGTGGAAGTGTTGCAACCAGATATGATAGCTAGTATCTGATTGGTTACGATGAGTAAAGGGGGGGTACACACGGTCCGATTCAGGCTCAGCGCGATGTGTGCTGATCCTGATGTGGGCTTAGCACACATCGCATCGAGTGTCTGTACACATGCTGCTATGTGTGCTAGCCCGATCCTAACTAGACCGCAAGGCTCAATGAGAGCCTAACGATCTAGCCAGATCTTGACGCATGCAGTCAAGATCTGAGCCAGCGATAGCGAGGCACGGGGCTGTGCATCGCTATCGCTATGGGGCATACACACGGAGTGATCCGTGCTTAATTTCTAAGCCTTAGAAATTAAGCAAAAATGTCTCCATGTGTACCCCCTTAACCCTTCCACTTGTTCTCTTTAGAAGGTTTGATAAATGTCCTTATTAGCGTGTAACCATAGTGTTATTGTACAGTATGCTGAGTAAGTAATGTGTACCACCTGAAACATATAAAAAGATAGTACTCATTAATGTCAATAAATAACCTGGGCATCTATACCCTGGTTGTGTATTACGAGTTTGGCAGTGTAGAAGCCCAAATTTGAGATTGAGTTTATTGCCACAACTGCAACAATACTAAATGGACATGTGGTGCTCTTATTGGAGCCATTGCAACCAAAGTCTAGCATGTGGAATTTCATGTTTACATACTGAAATCTGAATTTTTGGGCTTAGCTGTTATCTCAAGTGGTCACCACCTAAAAACTATTTGTAAGCATGTGTTGTGCCCACTTGTTAAGGTGGAATGTTGCTTAGGTTATAGCTCACCTCTGGGATATCGCAGCTGTAAAGCAGCACAAAGAATATATTAGGTCTGACGCAGATATGAACATACACCCGTTTGCAGTGTATTTTGCTTGTTTTTGTACTGTGCGTACTCCAGACCATTTATCACCAGTTGCGAATGAGGTAGCATAACACTTTGACAGTGCTTCCACATGTCAGCAAAGTTCAGTGAGGGTGTGCTGAAGGAGCTTAGGTTTTGCACAGATAGGCCTAAGCATTTCCAGGTGTATCCTTTGCACAAAGTGTATGAATAGGGGGAGGGCGCACAACTTTGCATATGGGCAAATATATGCACTTGCTTACATTCATACAAGTAAGGTGGGAACATATAAATCTGATGTGTTCAACTCTATATCAGTTCCATTTAAAAAAATAAAGAAATTATAAAATTCATATTTTCAGAAGATTATGCCCTGTGTCCTCAATGTGGAAGCCAGGGTGCATGCCCTCACAGCTCTCACTGCGGTGGAGACAAGACAGACTTTGTAGAGGAGCACCATACGTCGGGGTAAGTATGGAGAATGGCAGGACGAAGTGATGGGGAGTGTTGGCTGAGGTGACCTGGGTCCAATAAACTAGAGCATGTATAGAAGTGAAGCTTAGCAAGGTAAACAGACCCAGATATCTGAAACACCTCAAACAACTTATTTTGTTCTATCATAATGTATTAATTACTTTAAAAGGAAAAAAGGATATGCAATATAAGCACATCATTCTTTGCTCTTGTATGGACACAGGATGAATATTAGAAAAAGCAACTGTATAGTAACCCAACACAAATTACAACTCATCCTCAGGTATTGCCCAAGCTGTAGAACTATAGGCTTTTCATTTTCTATGACCTTACTGTTCTTTTTTTCATATGTAACATGTATACAGTAGATCTTATGACAACTGCACAAATAAAATGATTGTACCAACTATGAGGTTACCTTTGTATGAATGACTAAGTGCTGGTATCCAATAAGCGAACATGCTACTTACCCAGCTCCAATGCCGTGTTGAATTTCTCTAAAGCGCCAATTAAATCATCGTTCTGCCGTAGGGTATTCCCTTCCGCAGACAGTCTCCGTGCCTTGGTCTCTTCAACAAACCACTTTTCTAAGAGGCTCCCAAGCACCACATTTACCCTAATGTCAATGGAAGGTGCTTCATTACCCTCTACTTTACTTTTAGCTCTGCTGTTGCAGAAATTGCACTCAGGCGGGTTCTTGTCGAATAAGCAAGTTTTACAAAAAGAGTGTCCACAGTTCAAAGTGACTGGATCCAGCAGTAAGAGCCTGCACATTACGCAGGAGAAGAGGTCAGATTCCAGGTATCGGTCAGGATCTTCAGGGATGCTTATAGTGCAGGGGACTTGTATAGGGTCATTCTTTGTCTTGGCACAAGGTAATTTAAGTTCTTTTTCTCTAATATTTTGAGCAATGCTTTCAACAAGTACTCCAAGCTCCTCTGGATGAAGCTGACTTAGAATTGCTGCCCTTGTGTAAGAGTCCAGAGCATCAGCTACTCGTCCAGCTAAAGCCAAGGCATCCCCTTTCTTCAGACATAAAGATCTCTCAGGCTGTGGCATCTCATCTAATTGAGAACCATAGATCTCTGCTGCCAGTTCAAAGTTGCCAGCCTTAAAAGCTTCCTCTGCCACCCCTAGCATCTCAGAGCAAAGGCCAGGGAGGTCAAGGGAATAGGGATCAGAATGTTTCAGAGATCTTACCTCCATTATTGGAGATCTATGGGACACTTTCTACATCATCAAAGAGAAGCCAGGAACTTTCCATGTGAACAAAGACATTGCAGATATAGGTCCTACAACATGACAGTACTGTATTGTTGGAGTGCAGTATAGCTGTCACATAATCATAATATAACTATATAGAGCTAAACTACTGCCACACAACACAAACTGTGAATCTATCACATTGCCATACTATTACCAGGGATGTGTGACTTTGTTACATAAAGCTATTCCATTGTCACAGTGCTTTGTTATGGTCCGGGTGCAGCTCCCCTGTCACAGTCCTTTGTTCCCTGTGGAAAGCAAGAAGAATAGAGCTGGTGATTAAAGTGCCACTGCAGGATGCCCCCAGTCCCCGACACCCAGTGCAGTGCATGGGCAATGCCAACCGCAGCCAGAGCACCTAGCAGAGATTCCAAGTTGGCAACACACGGTCATTGCCCTAGTTGAGTGACACCAAGCTCAGCATAGTGTATAAAGGGGGAAGCTCCGGTCAGACCAGGGCAGGTGGGCTCCGGTGCCACAGAAGCAGGAAGGATAGGGGTGTGACTAGTGATGCCCCTCTGCAGTGCCCTGCCGGTGACATACATGTGCCAGAGGTACGGGCAGCATGTATAGCCAGGCCTCCTCCTCGCGTGCTGGCCAGTGTGTGGGCACTATCAGGTATTGTACGTGTTCCCGTACACAGCTTACTGCCCTCTCCCCTCCCTGCCTGCCCTATCCTGGGCTATGAGCTCATTGCTTGAGGAGGGGACAGCAGCAGCAGCACTGACATCACAGCCCTGCCTCTTAAAGAGACACCGCTGGCAACAGTAGCATGATACAGGAAGCAGCAGAAAGAGGGTGCCGCACACGGAGTATATTATATCTCCAGTTATTATTATTAGCGGTATTATCTCCTCAGCAGAGTGACTATTATCCTCCCAATACTGGTGTACCCTGGCACGGACTATTACACTGCCTGCATGCAGGAGTTAATGCGATTGTACGTACAGGACAGCCGCCTCTACCTAGTTGCTGTGTGACAGACGTGCAGATTTCCTCCCGCAGCATGCTGCTGCCGGGGTTACTCACTACGCGGGGAGTCACTCATGATCCTCCTCCTGCCTGACAGCACAGACAAAGCAGCAGCCACCGTCACCGCTGTGCTGCCCTCTGCTGGGGATACAGAGATATAGCGGCGTCTCGCCTGTTGGGGAATGTTAGGAGGACACGTGAGGCAATTCATTATATCCCCACCCCCACTGGACTACTTTATATAACCAGCTATGTGGCGTTATACAACACTGTTGCCTGGACCGGGGGCTACGTCACGGGTCGTGCTAGGGTACAGTCTGTAATCTGCGGGCACGTCGTCATGTACTGTTTACTGCCCACATCTAATTACGTTTCAATATAAAAATGTGCTTATGATGATGATAATGATGACTAAAATGTGCTTAAGGTGCAACTGTGCAGAATTACACTTTAGCGCACTTTTGTCGTCTGCGTGTAAAAATATTGTTTCATACCTCCCAACATGACCCTTTCTTAGGGGTCTATTCATGTAGCAGTGAAAAGCCCTGTTTTGCGTTAAACAGGGCTTTTCTCTGCCTACTCCAATTCACAGAGCGGGTTAACGTGGAGAAGTCACTGACTTCTCCAGCGGTACCCCCGCTCTGTGCCTGAACCGCATCACCATACCTTTGCATGGTGAAAGCTCTGCTTTCCGCTTCTCCATGGAGTTCAGGTTTGCCATCTCAGGACGGCGTAACCTGAACTGTTGTGCGGAGACGGCAGGGAAGCTCAATGCTTCCCTGCTATATGCTCGGCACCTCGCGCTGGCTCCACCCCACGACCTCCCAGCAACCACTGCGGTCAGACGGGAGGTCGCCAAGCTGCGCATGCGCAAAGGGACCCGCCGCTGGACTCCGCGCATCGCAGGGAGGAACCGCTGGAGATCACCTCACCGCAGGAGTCCCAGAGACCGCAGCGCATCGTCGGAAGGGTGAGTATACATGAATTGCTACCTATTACAGCTATACATCGCATCGAAGCGATGCGATGTATAGTGATAAGTAGCAATTCTGTTTTCACTTTCTACATGAATAGACCCCCAAGAGGGACAGAATACTCTGCTCCTGGACTTCCCTCTTAATTTATGATTGCAGGCACCTGTGCTGAAACACCTTTCTTTTCCATTAACCTGTTCAGCATAGGTGACAGCAATCACAACTTAAGAAAAAAGTCCAGAAGCAGAGCATTGTGTCCCTCCTGGAGAGGGTCATGTTGGGAGGTATGTTGTTTTCATCCAGTTTAGGCCAGAAGGTTGCACTGAGGTAGTTGGGTGACTGATGCTGGGTACACACTGGTAGAATCTGGCAGAGCCATCTTAACAGCAGTGTGGGCCCCTATCCTCCAGCGGTAGGGGTTGGGGGTGCTATCAGCGGCAGCTTTGATGTCACGTGGGTGGTAGGGGGTGTTCTATCTTCATCTCAGCATGTAGGACCTGGATCAGTAATTTCTGCTAATTACTCCTTTACTGCACAGATGCTGCGGAGGGAACACTAAACTGTATAAGGGGGCATTGGGCGCAGCGCCGCGGTGAGGGGGATTCAAACCGTGCCGGACTGGCAGGAGACACCGCAGGCTGTGATTGGCTGCTCCTCTCCGCTGCACGCTGACCCTGTCTCCGCCACCGCTACAGGAGGTGATTGGCTGAGGAAACAGCCAGTCATCTCCTGTGTCCTCTGACTGGCTATCGCGATGCCACACAGATCCAGATGAGCGCGTCCTGTGGGACCCACTCATCTTCTAAACGTGGGTCCCAGGTCGCTGTTTCTGGGTAAAATGCGCGCCATAGTGCGAGTTTGAATGAAGGGGCCCTGGTACATGACTTCCAGGGTGGTAGGAGGTTTTTAATACGCAGGGGAGGGGTGGATAGTGGACTGGGCTTAATATTCATCATTTTCCAGTGGGAGGGCAGCTTGCTTGACTGCACATATCTCCAGTTCCTGGAAATAGATTTCTAAGCTTTGAATGGGATAAAAACACTAAAGAGTCCCACCTTTCAGGAGGTACTGGGGACTTGGGGATCAGAGTTCAGAAGCCAGAGCAATCCACCAACGAAAATATAAAACTGCATATAAGGCGTGCAGAGCTGGAGCAGGGACCAGCTTCTGGAAGGCTGATATCTCTGTTTCTGGGCATAGTAGAGACAAGCTGTCAGTGTTCATCAAAAGGGGAGGGTCCCAGCTTTAGGATTATACCTTCAGAAAAACTATAAGTCAAACAGAATCCGAGATATCTGGCTGGGAAGAGCAATTAACAGCCTTGGATGGGGACAACTGCTTTGAAGTCGGATATCTCTGTTTCCCCTGGCCCGATTTTCAAAAATCTGGTACCCCTGGAAAGAGGGGACCCTCAGCTATCAGCATAGGACCCTTATACACCTGGGGCCACTGCGCAAGTGCCCATTGAGCCCATACGAAAAGACGGCCCTGGAAGCTGGGTGACTGATGCTGGGTACACACTGGTAGGATATATCTGCAGATCAATTGATATCTATGGACGGACCGGGCAAGGTGTTGAGCATAGTACGCACTACCCGATCCGTCGGTACTGACGTCATGAACTGGGCGGACGTTTACATACACGCACAGCAATGCACCAATATATCTAGGTCATAGGCTTCCTGAACGGTGTTCACAGACATACAGATGTAGCCACCTTTATCTTGACTGGCTGAGGCGTTTGTCCCAATCGAGCATACGCAGCGTACCGGGGTGTAGGGAGGCGCGCCTAGTCACAGAGAGGCGTACCTAATCGCACGGAGGCAGACAGAGCGTTTGGCGTTACCTTTACGTGTAATACCTGCGATCATCTACCGGATGTCACTTTTTACAATCACCACTGCGCATGCGTGTGGTCTCCCGTAAAATACAATACTGAAATATATAATGACTACTTTACTAAGCGTCTCATTACGCTGCATACAGTAAATACTCATTACGCTGCATTATTTAATACAGTAAATACTCATTATGCTGCATTATTTAATACAGTATATACGGTACAGGTGCAAATAGTACAGCATACAGTATATGATCCATCTACAGTACTTTATGAATATGTGAGCGTCCAAGTCCCGCAGACAAAACAACATAAAACCAGTAGTGTACACTGTCGCAAATGGACGTGTTAGAAGTTCACTATTGCATCTTGAGATTAGGAATTTTGTACAGTATGTTAGCGTCCTAATCCCGTAGCCATTACAACATAATCAAAACCAATGGATGTATTCATCTGTCTGTGGCAAAGTGGTGAAGTGTTCAGCTTCCTATACTCAGAGTCCCTGGTTCGATTCCTAAAGTACGAATGCATGTTAGTTTTTTCCAGACACTTTTTTTTTTTTTATTCACATAAACCAGGGCAAAGCTGCAGGAGCGGTTCTACTGTTAAGGTTCTATGCACCGTAAAGTACACATACAATTCCGTAGCAGGGCAGACTCAATAGGAATGGCTACCACCTATGACTCCTTGCCCCACGGAGGCCCTAGGCTACGGAGCAAGTAACAGTCCATATTTTGCAGGCTATGGGGCAATGCTGAAGGAGCGTCACAATCCCCTAGCTAAAATACACAGGGGCTATAGGAATAAGCGAGGTATATGCACATTACGTTACACCGGACTCGATCGCATAGCACACTGGCAGAATGGCCACCGTCCCTGAACCCCCACCAAGTGGCAGGCAGCGCTCGGATATGGAGTGAGAGATGGTATAAGTTTTGCAGGCTACGGGGCAATGCTGAAGGAGCGTCACAATCCCCTAGCCCAAATACACAGGGGCAATAGAGATAAGCGAGGTCTATGCACATTACGTTACACCGGGCTCGATCGCATAGCAAACTGACAAAACACAAGTTTTACATAAACCAGGGCAAAGCTGCAGGAGAGTTTCTACTGTCAAGGTTCTATGCACCATACGGTACACATACAATTCTATAGCAGGGCAGACTCAATTGAAATGGCTACCGCCTGTGACTCCTAGCTCCATGGAGGCACTCGGCTATGGAGCAAGTAACAGCACAGCTTTTGCAGGCTACAGGGCAATGCTGAAGGAGCGTCAGAATCCCCTAGCTAAAATACACAGGGGCGATAGGGATAAGCGAGGTCTATGCACATAACGATACACCAGACCCCATCGCATCGCAAAGTGACAAAATGTCTGAGGCACGTGAACCCCTGCCTTGTGGCAGCATTCAGCTATGGAGCGAGCAACGGCATAGGTTTTGCAGGCTACAGGGTAATTCTGAAGGAGCGTCAGAATCCCCTACCTTAAATACACAGGGGTGATAGGGATAAGCGAGGTCTATGCACATAACAATACACCGCAAAGTTCCCCATGGTTTTGATTATGCCTTTTCTTTGAACACAGTATTTTCCACTGCCTCGCCCTACCCCCATCCCACTTTCCCCTTCCCCCCTGGGAGTCTGCAAAGTACATGCAGTAGACAGGGAGGGAGTTCCGATCAGGTTACAAGACATGTGCAACAGTATACTACTGTATGTAGGAAAATTCCCCGCCCACTCTGATTTATGTGAAACCTGTGTGCACCCTTCCATTGAATGTATAACAAAGAAAAAATAATAATATAGTGAATGTTACAGGAACACATTAAAAAAAAGGTTGGCACTTCCTTCCCATTGATGTTGGTTTATGCCTTAAGGGACTCGGACGCTAATACTTGTATTTCAAAAGCACTGTATTTTCCACCGCCTCTCCCTACCCCCATCGCCCTTCCCCCCTGGGAGCCTGCACAGGTCATGCAGTGGACAGGGAGGGAGTTCAGGTCAGGTACAATACACAAATGCCAACGATCTACAGTACTGTGTTGCTCAGTTAGTTGCGTCAGAATACACTAATTTATACTCATTACCGCTGTGTATTTGTATATAGCGGAATGAATCGCTGCTGCAGATTTACTTTGATTTATGTGAAACCTGTGTGCACCCTTTCATTAAATGTATAACAAAGAAAAAAAATAATAAAGTGAATGTCACGGGAACATATAAAAAAAAATGGTTGGCACTTTGGGACTCAAACCTGGGACTCTCAGCGTGGGAGGTGGGAGCCTTCATCGCTAGGTTGGTATGGAAGGGGAGACAATTAGCTACCAGAGGGTACCAACCCCAAGTTTCTGTGACCCCCTACAAGGCTCATGGCAAGCGTCGGAACCCATGGTGGGTCTGAATTAACAGGCCCATTATAGTCTATAGGAAAATGGGTCCACTTTGCGTACTGATATCTCCTGGTTCTGGGTGTCCCAGAGACTCAGGACTGGTACCATACAAAAGAGGAGACTCTTGACTTTTGGAGAAGACCAACCACTAGTTTATGAGACACTGGAAAGGGAAATGGGAAGCAACCGTGTATCGGGTCCCCTCCAGTTGTCCGCCTAGCTTGCACAGGATGCAAGGTTTTTGGCTAGATAGGAAATACTGTACAGAAATGATAAGCATGGTAATTTGACTTCCAGGAACATAGGGAGGAGTTTTTATCTCTCTCCATTATACTTAGAAAAATTACACGTGTCACTGTACGTTACAAGCTGTTTGTGCTAATTAGTACACTAGTAGAACATACTGTACAGAGATACTAAGTACAGTGATTTGGCATCCACGAATTTAGGGAGGAGCTTTAATCTCTCTCCATTGTAATCTTTCTATGTCTAATGGAGAGAGATAAAAGCTCCTCCTTAAGTTCCTGGGTGCCAAATTACCGTCCTTAGTATCTCTGTACTCTATGTTCTACTAGTGTACTAATTAGCATGAACAGCTTGTAACGTACAGTGGCAAGTTTAATCTTTCTATGTATAATGGAGAGAGATAAAAGCTCCTCCTAAGTTCCGGGATGCCAAATCACCGTACTTAGTATCTCTGTACAGTATGTTCTATTAGGGTACTAATTAGCTGTTTGTGCTAATTAGTACCCTAATAAAAAATACTATACAGAGATACTAAGGATGGTGATTTGGCAACCAGGAACTTACGGAGGAGCATTTATCTCTCTCCAATATACATAGAAAGATTCAACTTGCCACTGTACGTTACAAGCTGTTCGTGCTAATTAGTACACTAGTAGAACATACTGTACAGAGATACTAAGTACAGTGATTTGGCATCCACAAATTTAGGGAGGAGCTTTAATCTCTCTCCATTGTAATCTTTCTAAGTATAATGGAGAGAGATAAAAGCTCCTCTGTTAGTCCCTGGGTGCCAAATTACCGTCCTTAGTATTTCTGTACAGTATGTTCTATTAGGGTACTAATTAGCACGAACAGCTTGTAACATACAGCGGCAAGTTTAATCTTTCTATGTATAATGGAGAGAGATAAAAGCTCCTCAGTAAGTTCCTGGATGCCAAATCACCGTACTTAGTATCTATGTACAGTATGTTCTACTAGTGTACTAATTAGCACGAACAGCTTGTAACGTACAGTGGCAAGTTTAATCTTTCTATGTATAATATAGAGAGATAAGAGCTCCTCCCTAAGTTCCTGGTTGCAAATCACCATCCTTAGTATCTCTGTATAGTATTTTCTATTAGGGTACTAATTAGCACGAACAGCTAATTAGTACACTAATAGAACATACTGTACAAGAATACTAAGTACGGTGATTTGGCATCCAGGAACTTACTGAGGAGCTTTTATCTCTCTCCATTATACATAGAAAGATTAAACTTGACGCTGTACGTTACAAGCTGTTCGTGCTAATTAGTACCCTAATAGAACATACTGTACAGAGATACTAAGTACGGTGATTTGGCATCCAGTTAAAAGCTGTTTGTGCTAATTAGTACACTAGTAGAACATACTGTACAGAGATACTAACTACGGTGATTTGGCATCTAGGAACTTAGGGAGGAGCTTTTATCTCTCCATTATACATAGAAAGATTAAACTTGCCACTGTACGTTACAAGCTGTTCTTGCTAATTAGTACACTAGAAGAACATACTGGGTACTCGGACTCATACAGTACTTGCATTTCAAAAGCACAGTATTTTCCACTGCCTCCCGCTAGCCCATCGCCCTTCCCCCCTGGGAGCCTGCACAGGTCATGCAGTAGACAGGGAGGGAGTTATTCACACAAACCAGGGCAAAGCTGCAGGAGCGGTTGTACTGTTAAGGTTCTATGCACCATACGGTACACATACAATTCTGTAGCAGGGCAGACTCAATTGAAATGGCTACTGCCTGTGACTCCTTGCCCCATGGAGGCCCTCGGCTATGGAGCAAGTTACAGAACAGATTTTGTAGGTCACGGGGCAATGCTGAAGGAGCGTCAGAATCCCCTAGCTAAAATACACAGGGTCGATAGGGATATGCGAGGTCTATGCACTTAACGATAACCCAGACCCCATTGCATCACAAAGTGACAAAATGTCCAAGGCACATGAACATCCACCTTGTGTCAGCACTCAGCTATGGAGCGAGTGACGGCATACGTTTTGCAGGCTACGGGGCAGTGCTGAAGGAGCATCGGAATCCCCTAGCTACCTGTAAAATACACAGGGGCGATAGGGTTAAGCAAGGTCTATGCACATAATGCTACAAGGCGGGGGTTCATGTGCCTCAGACATTTTGTCACTTTGTGATGCGATGGGGTCTGGTGTATCGTTATGTGCATAGACCTCGCTTATCCCTATCGACCCTGTGTATTTTAGCTAGGGGAATCTGACACTCCTTCAGCATTGGCCCGTTCTTTGAACACAGTATTTTCCACTGCCTCGCCCTACCCCCATCCCACTTTCCCCTTCCCCCCTGGGAGCCATGCAGTAGACAGGTAGGGAGTCCCGATCAGGTTACAAGACAAGATTTATGTGAAACCTGTGTGCACCCTTCTATTGAATGTATAACAAAGAAAAAGAAAAATAATAAAGTGAATGTCACGGGAACTCGGACGCTCATAGGAGATAATTCCAAGTTGATCGCAGCAGGAATTTTTTTTGCAGTTGGGCAAAACTATGTGCACTGCAGGGGAGGCAGATATAACATGTGCAGAGAGAGATAGAGTTGGGTGTGGTGTGTTCAATCTGCAATCTAATTTGCAGTGTAAAAATAAAGCAGCCAGTATTTACCCTGCACAGAAATAAAATGACCCACCCAAATCTAACTCTTTCTGCACATGTTATATCTGCCTCCCCTGCAGTACACATGGTTTTGCCCAACTGCTAAAAAAATTCCTACTGCGATCAACTTGGAATTACCCCCATACTGTACATGTATTTCAAAAGCACGGTGTTTATGCATTGTACATATTTCCTTTTACACAATTAGTTGCGTCTCCATACACAATCTTGCATCTGCCTACACAAGTGTTTTAACATGTTCGTTTGTGTCTGTATAAACTATTTATTTATATTGAGAACTCTCACCGTCTGACCATTGGTCACCATCTATTAACATTACAGTCGTCACTGACCATTTGCCAGAGCTGTAGATCAATTGCCGCTATACGATCGAAAGTACTGGATTAGTGGAGCATTAGCCACCCAGTGGTGGAGATGTGTAATGCATGCTGAGTATCTAGAATCGCCTCAACGCGCCTGCCTGTGATTAAACTCAGCAAGCTTAGCTATCGCCTTAGCGTGACTAAACGTCCGTCTAGGCGGAGAATCGGTCAAGATAAAGGTGGCTACATCTGTATAGGGACTAATTCAGTGGCGTAACTAGAATTTTTTCTCCCCAAAGCCAAAACATTCTGTGGCTTCCCCCCACCCATAATTGCCACTAGTAAAGTGATGAATATGCGTGTGCTGTAGGCGCGTGCCGCAAGCCGCAAAAAGCGTGTGTGGCTTTGCTTAAAGGGGCGTGGCATTGCAGGAAAAGACTACCTTATACACCAGTTTTGCAACCTGCATGCCAAGACGTTGGCCACCACAGGGAAAAAAAAATCCTAATTCATGCCCCTTACATTATTTGTCATTTTTCCTCCTTATAGTAATGCCCAGTATACATTATGCCACATACTGTAATGGCCCTTAGACATTATGCCACACACAATAATGCCCATTACACAATATGCTACACACCGTAATGCCCATGACACATTATGCCACACACCGTAATGCCTGTGACACATTATGCCACGCATCGCAATGCCTGTTATACATTATGCCACACACTGCAATGCCATGAGACATTATAGCACATACAATGCCTGTGATACAATACACCACACACCGTCATGCCTGTGACACATTATGACACACACCGCAATGCCCATTATACATTATACCACACACTGCAATGCCCCTGAGACATTATACCACATACCACAATGCCCGTGATATAGTATACCACACACCGCAATGTCCGTGACACATTATGACACACACCGCAATGTCCATGATACATTATGCCACACACCACAATGTCTGTGATACATTATGCCACACACCACAATGCCCATTACACATTAAGCCCTACAGTAAGGCTTCTAATTACTTTGAAATTACCTGCTCGTTGCCAGGGGCTTCATGCTCTTGGTTCCATACACGGTGCCAGGGGTTTTCATGCTCAGGGTGTCATGCTCGTTGCCAGGGGTTTCATGTGCTAGGTGTTATGCTTGTTGCCAGGGGTGTCATGTGCTGGGTGTCAAGCTCATTGCCTGGGGGTAATATTCATTGTCAGGGGTTTCATGCACTAGGTGTCATGCTCGTTGCTAGGGGGTAATGCTTGTTGCCAGGGATTTCATGATCTGGGTGTCGTGCTTGTTACCAGGGGGTAATGCTTGTTGCTAGGGCTGTGCCCCCCCAGTGCCAGATATTCCCCCACAGTGCCAGATAAAAATATGCCCCAATAGTGCCAGAAACACATATGCCCCCAGTGCCAAATATACCCCCCAGTGCCAAATACACATTACACATATGCCCCCAGTGTCCCATATGCCGCCTCCCCAGTGCCAGCTACACATATGCCCACAGTGCCAAATATGCCCCCCCCAGTGCCAGCTACATACCCTCCCTCTGTTGCTGTGCTGTCTGGGAAGGAGGGTAGTGGTACAGTCCGGGAAGGAGCCAGTGGGCACAGCGCGCGCCTCTCCTGTGTCTCTGGCGGCGTGTCTGTCAAATGAAGTGTCAGTTCGTGAGCCAATCAGAGCTCGCGGACCGGCAGCTACAGCTCCTGATTGGCTGCCGGTCCGCGATCTCTGATTGGCTCATGAACCGGCACTTCATTTGACAGACATGCCGCCGCCAGGAGGGACACGAGAGAGGCACGCACTGTGCCCTCCGGCTCCTTCCAGTCTCGCACACAGCAGCTGCAGCAATCAGTGGCGGCACCCCCACAGCCCTGCACCTCCAAGCCTCCACAGTGGCTGCGGATACTGTAGTTACGCCACTGGACTAATTCAGTTCTGATCGCAGCAGCAAACTTGTTAGCTGATGGGCAAAACCATGGGGGTAATTCCAAGTTTATCGCAGCAGGAAATTTTTTAGCAGTTGGGCAAAACCATGTGCACTGCAGGGAGGCAGATATAGCATGTGCAGAGAGAGAGAGATTTGGGTGTGGTGTGTTCAATTTGCAATCTATATTGCAGTGTAAAAATAAAGCAGCTAGTATTTACCCTGCACAGAAACAAATAACCCACCCAAATCTAACTCTCTCTGCACATGTTATATCTGCCCCTCCTGCAGTGCACATGGGCCCTCATTCCGAGTCGTTCGCTCGGTATTTTTCATCGCATCGCAATGAAAATCCGCTTAGTACGCATGCGCAATATTCGCACTGCGACTGCGCCAAGTAATTTAACAATGAAGATAGTATTTTTACTCACGGCTTTTTCATCGCTCCGGCGATCGTAATGTGATTGACAGGAAATGGGTGTTACTGGGCGGAAACACGGCGTTTTATGGGCGTATGGTTGAAAACGCTACCGTTTCCGGAAAAAACGCAGGAGTGGCTGGAGAAACGGGGGAGTGTCTGGGCGAACGCTGGGTGTGTTTGTGACGTCAAACCAGGAACGACAAGCACTGAACTGATCGCACAGGCAGAGTAAGGTTGAAGTTACTCAGAAACTGCTCAGTAGTTTGTAATCGCAATATTGCGATTACATCGGTCGCAATTTTAAGAAGCTAAGATACACTCCCAGTAGGCGTAGGCTTAGCGTGTGTAACTCTGCTAAATTCGCCTTGCGACCGATCAACTCGGAATGAGGGCCATGGTTTTGCCCAACTGCTAAAAAATTTCCTGCTGCGATCAACTTGGAATTACCCCCATATGCACTGCAGGGGAGTCAGATATAGCATGTGCAGAGAGAGTTAGATTTGGGTGTGGTTTGATCACTGAAATCTAAATTGCAGTGTAAAAATAAATCAGCCAGTATTTACCCTGCACAGAAACAAAATAACCCACCCAAATCTAACTCTCTCTGCACATGTTATATCTGCCCCATCTGCAGTGCACATGGGCCCTCATTCCGAGTTGTTCGCTCGCAAGCGGATTGTAGCAGATTTGCTCTTGCTAAGCCGCCGCCTACTGGGAGTGAATCTTAGCATCTTAAAATTGCGAACGATGTATTCGCAATATTGCGATTACACACCTCGTAGCAGTGTCTGAGTAGCTTCAGACTTACTCGGCATCTGCGATCAGTTCAGTGCTTGTCGTTCCTGGTTTGACGTCACAAACACACCCAGCGTTCGCCCAGACACTCCTCCGTTTCTCCGGCCACTCCTGCGTTTTTTCCGGAAACGGTAGCGTTTTTTCCCACACGCCCATAAAACGGCCTGTTTCCGCCCAGTAACACCCATTTCCTGTCAATCACATTACGATCTCCAGAACGATGAAAAAGCCGTGAGTAAAATTCCTAACTGCATAGCAAATTTACTTGGCGCAGTCGCAGTGCGAACATTGCGCATGCGCATTAAGCGGAAATTCGCTGCGATGCGAAGAATTTTACCGAGCGAACAACTCGGAATGAGGGCCATGGTTTTCCCCATTAGCTACCAAATTTGCTGCTGCCATCAGATCTGACTTAGGCCCATAGTTCATACATACTGGCCAACGGACCCGCAATATATCGGCCGTTCTATAGAACGCCCGATATATCGGCCAGTGTGTACGCACCTTAAGCTAAGCGACAGCAGTGGGCGGCACAAACATCTGGCACTTAAACTTCCAACATGGCACATTTAGAAAACAGAATGGCACTGCAGGGTGGCAGTTAATAAACTGTACAAATGTTTGTCATCTACAGAAGTAGACAGCAATGCTCAAACAGCACATAATGCTGAAAAGAGGTCCAAGATGGAATTGTCCTTGCCCTCCCACCCACTAGGAATAGTAATTAAACACTGTGGTTTAATTGCACCAGCAGTGTCACACAATGGCCCTCATTCCGAGTTGATCGCTCGCTAGCTGCTTTTAGCAGCCGTGCAAACGCTAATCCGCCGCCCTCTGGGAGTGTATCTTAGCTTAGCAGAAGTGCGTATGAAAGGATCGCAGCACTGCTACAAAAAAAGATTGTGCAGTTTCTGAGCAGCACCAGACCTACTCCTAGCTTGCGATCACTTCAGACTATTTAGTTCCTGTTTTGACGTCACGAACACGCCCTGCGTTCAGCCAGCTATGCCTGCGTTTTCCCAGGCACGTCCACATTTATATCTGACATGCCTGCGTTTTTACACACACTCCTCGAAAACGGTCACTTACCGCAGAAACACCCACTTCCTGTCAATCACTCTGCGGCCAGCAGTCGATTGAAAAGCGTCGCTAGACCTTGTGTGAAACTGCATCGGCTGTTGTGAAAGTACGTTGCACGTGCGCACTGCGCCGCATACGCATGCGCAGAAGTGACACTTTTTTACCTAATCGCTGCGCTGCGAACGAAAGCAGCTAGCGATCAACTCGGAATGACCACCAATATATGTGTATGAGTAGGAAATAAAATATATTACTGTGGCACCACCTTCACCCACAGTGTCACACAATACGTGTGCGTGACAGAAATAGTAATCGAACGCAGTGTTCGATTATTATTTCTGACGCGCACACGTATTGTGTGACAATGTGGGTGAAGATGGTTCCACAGTAATATATTTTATTTCCTACTCATACACATATTGTACTGTGTACTGTGACAATGCTGGTCAGACCGCAGCATATTTTCTCATACGTCTTAGAGGATGCTGGGGTCACATCAAGAACCATGGGGTATAGACGGTATCCGCAGGAGACATGGGCACTTTATGACTTTGAATGGGTGTGAACTGGCTCCTCTCTCTATGCCCCTCCTCCAGACTCCAGTTTAGAATTGTGCCCAGGGAGACTGGATGCACTCTGAGGAGCTCTACTGAGTTTCTCTGAAAGACTTATGTTAGGTTTCTTATTTTCAGGGAGAACTGCTGGCTACAGGCTCTCTGCTTCGTGGGACTTAGGGGAGAGAAGTCAGACCTACTTCTGTGAGTTTCAAGGCTCTGCTTCTTTGGCTACAGGACACCATTAGCTCCTGAGGGTTTGATCACTAGGTACGCCTAGGGGCTCATTCCCAGAGCCGGCCGTCACCCCCCTTACAGAGCCAGAAGTCAGAAGACAGGTGAGTAGAAGAAGAAAAGAAGACTTCAGTGACGGCTTATGAGGTACCGCACAGAGATCGCACGCTGCGCGCCATGCTCCCACACACAACAGCACTACAGGGTGCAGGGTGGGGGGAGGGGGCGCCCTGGGCAGCATATAAACCTCAAAAATAAGACTGGCAAGAGGGGACATAGGTGCTTAGGCACTGTCCTAATCAGTGGCGTAAGTTTGTCCCAGTTGCCCGGAGGCAAGAAAAATATTGGTGCCATATATATATATATATATATATATATATATATATATTGCTCCTGCATAGCAAGCCTGCAGATTCTAACTATATGAAGCTACTACAAAACCGTTGCAACTAGGCAGATCTATGTAGGGGTCCAGCCACACACTACATAGATCTGCTCAGTCACTCCCAATGCTGATTATTGATTATTTCTCTGACAATTAATTTGCAAGTGTCATATCCAGGATTAGAATCCACAACCTATTAGACTGGAAGCATGCACCTTACTGATGGAGATATCTGCTCTTGCACAGGAAGTGTGAGAATCCTAACTATATGAAGTTACTTGCAATTGTCAGAGAAATAACTTCATATAGTTAGAATTCTCATGCTTCCTTTATAGGAGCAAATAGCTTCATCAGTAAGTTGTCTGCTTCCAGTGTATCTATAATAAAGAGGGTGTGATATGTAAGGTGTAGTGACTAGTGGGGAAGTCGGCTACGGAAGAGATACTGGCTGCTGTCATTTAACGTCATTGATTAATGTCACTGAACACACGGAACAGGAGGAGAGGTGCCCCCCTTCAAAGCAGGAGCCCGGCGGCAGCTGACTCCATTGCCTCCCAGAGTTCTGCCTCTGGTCCTAATCCCCGCTAGTATAAAAATTTAGTTAAAAAAAGCGGGACTGAAGCGCGCCATTGAGGGGTCGGGGCTTAGTCCTCTCAGCTCACCCAGCTCTGCGCCATTTTCTATGCAGGCACGCTGGTCCTTCCTCACACTTCTGAATAAATATCAGGGTGCAAAACGGGGGGGGGGGGGGGGCACAGAAATGTTGGTGCAATATATATATATATATATATATATATATATATATTTATTTATTTAATATAAAAGCACTGCAGGTCTGGGGCATTCCTTAGTGTTTCAGAACCGGTGATTAGGCTCTGGGTTGTGGGCTGGCAATTGTCCTCTGTGTCTCTCTGACAGACTTTACTGTGGGTCTGTCCCCTATATGCCCGGTGTGTCGGTGGGTTTTGGTACACGTGTGTCGATATGTCTGAGGCTGAGTGTTCCTCCCACAAACGGCTGTGGGGTGACCCTGTCGGCACCGCCGGCTCCTGATGGTACTTGGTACACATGTGTCGACACGTCGGTGGCTGAATGTTTTCCCCAAGAGAAAACGATATATATATATCTATATATCTATATATCTATATATATATAGCAAGGTTGCATAACTTTGTGTCCCAAACACAAACGTAGAAATATCTATGGAGGATGTCATGTTCATAGCTATATTTCCCTCAGACCCCTCGGGCTCGCAAAAATGTTATTTTGCCCAGTTACTACTCCCTGATATCGACATGGATACTGTTTCCTGTGTCGACCATAATGTTTCCTGATTAGATCCGCAAAAAAACAAAAAACAAAAGAGCATTCAGTACATGAGTAGTGCACATTAAAGACGTCACTGAGGACTCTGGCTATTCCTGACAGAGGGGTCTATGTGTGAATATGTATATGTGTATATATATGTGTATATATAATTGTGTGTGTGTATATATATATATATTTCTCTAACGTCCTAGTGGATGCTGGGGACTCCGAAAGGACCATGGGGAATAGCGGCTCCGCAGGAGACTGGGCACAAAGTAAAAGCTTTAGGACTAGCTGGTGTGCACTGGCTCCTCCCCCTATGACCCTCCTCCAAGCCTCAGTTAAGATTTTGTGCCCGAACGAGAAGGGTGCAATCTAGGTGGCTCTCCTGAGCTGCTTAGAGTAAAAGTTTAAATAGGTTTTATATTTTCAGTGAGACCTGCTGGCAACAGGCTCACTGCATCGAGGGACTAAGGGGAGAAGAAGCGAACTCACCTGCGTGCAGAGTGGATTGGGCTTCTTAGGCTACTGGACATTAGCTCCAGAGGGATGATCACAGGCCCAGCCATGGATGGGTCCCGGAGCCGCGCCGCCGGCCCCCTTACAGATGCTGAAGCAAGAAGAGGTCCATAAATCGGCGGCAGAAGACTTTCCTGTCTTCATAAGGTAGCGCACAGCACTGCAGCTGTGCGCCATTGCTCTCAGCACACTTCACACTTCGGTCACTGAGGGTGCAGGGCGCTGGGGGGGGGGCGCCCTGGGAAGCAATGAATTTACCTTATTTGGCAAAAAATACATCACATATAGCTCCTGGGCTATATGGATGTATTTAACCCCTGCCAGTTTTCCAGAAAAAAGCGGGAGAAGAGCCCGCCGTGAAGGGGGCGGGGCCTATCTCCTCAGCACACAGCACCATTTTTCCCACACAGCTCCGCTGGTAGGAAGGCTCCCAGAATCTCCCCTGCATCCTGCAACTACAGAAACAGGGTAAAAAAGAGAGGGGGGCACTTATTTGGCAAAATAACAGATATAAGCAGCTATAAGGGATAGACACTTATTGTAAGGTTGTCCCTATACATATATAGCGCTCTGGTGTGTGCTGGCAAACTCTCCCTCTGTCTCCCCAAGGGGCTAAGTGGGTCCTGTCCTCTATCAGAGCATTCCCTGTGTGTGTGCTGGGTGTCGGTACGTGTGTGTCGACATGTATGAGGAGGAAAATGATGTGGAGGCGGAGCAATTGCCTATAATGGTGATGTCACCCCCTAGGGAGTCGACACCTGAATGGATGGCCGTAATTAAGGAATTACGTGACAGTGTCGGCACGTTACAGAAAACTGTTGACGACATGAGACAGCCGGCAGCTCAGTTAGTGCCTGTCCAGGCGTCTCAAACACCGTCAGGGGCTATTAAACGCCCGTTACCTCAGTGGGTCGACACGGACCCAGACACAGACACTGACTCCAGTGTCGACGGTGAAGAAACAAACGTATTTTCCAGTAGGGCCACACGTTACATGATCACGGCAATGAAGGAGGTTTTGCACATCTCTGATACTGCAAGTACCACAAAAAGGGGTATTATGTGGGGTGTGAAAAAACTACCCGTAGTTTTTCCTGAATCAGATGAATTGAATGAAGTGTGTGATGAAGCGTGGGTTACCCCCGACAAAAAACTGCTAATTTCTAAAAAATTATTGGCACTATATCCCTTCCCACCAGAGGTTAGGGCTCGTTGGGAAACACCCCCTAGGGTGGATAAGGCGCTCACACGCTTATCAAAACAAGTGGCGTTACCGTCTCCAGAAACGGCCGCCCTTAAGGAACCAGCAGATAGGAGGCTGGAAAATATCCTTAAAAGTATATACACACATACTGGTGTTATACTGCGACCAGCAATCGCCTCAGCCTGGATGTGCAGTGCTGGGGTGGCTTGGTCGGATTCCCTGACTGAAAATATTGATACCCTGGACAGGGACAATATATTATTGACTATAGAGCATTTAAAGGATGCATTCCTATATATGCGAGATGCACAGAGAGACATTTGCACTCTGGCATCAAGAGTAAGTGCGATGTCCATTTCTGCCAGAAGAGGATTATGGACGCGACAGTGGTCAGGGGATGCGGATTCCAAACGGCATATGGAAGTATTGCCGTATAAAGGGGAGGAGTTATTTGGGGGCGGTCTATCGGACCTGGTGGCCACGGCAACGGCTGGGAAATCCACCTTTTTACCCCAAGTCACCTCGCAGCAGAAAAAGATACCGTCTTTTCAGGCTCAGTCCTTTCGTCCCCATAAGGGCAAGCGGGCAAAAGGCCACTCATATCTGCCCCGGGGCAGAGGAAGGGGAAAAAGACTGCAACAGACAGCTTCTTCCCACGACCAGAAGCCCTCCCCCGCTTCTGCCAAGTCCTCAGCATGACGCTGGGGCCTTACAAGCGGACTCAGGCACGGTGGGGGCCCGTCTCAAGAGTTTCAGCGCGCAGTGGGCTCACTCGCAAGTGGACCCCTGGATCCTGCAGGTAGTATCTCAGGGGTACAAATTGGAATTCGAGACGTCTCCCCCTCGCCGGTTCCTGAAGTCTGCTTTACCAACGTCTACCCCCGACAGGGAGGCGGTATTGGAAGCCATTCACAAGCTGTATTCCCAGCAAGTGATAATCAAGGTACCCCTCCTACAACAGGGAAAGGGGTATTACTCCACGCTGTTTGTGGTACCGAAGCCGGACGGCTCGGTGAGACCCATTTTAAATCTGAAAGCCTTGAACACTTACATAAAAAGGTTCAAGTTCAAGATGGAGTCACTCAGAGCAGTGATAGCGAACCTGGAAGAAGGGGACTACATGGTGTCTCTGGACATCAAGGATGCTTACCTCCATGTCCCAATTTGCCCTTCTCACCAAGGGTACCTCAGGTTTGTGGTACAGAACTGTCACTATCAGTTTCAGACGCTGCCGTTTGGATCGTCCACGGCACCCCGGGTCTTTACCAAGGTAATGGCCGAAATGATGATTCTTCTTCGAAGAAAAGGCGTCTTAATTATCCCTTACTTGGACGATCTCCTGATAAGGGCACGGTCCAGAGAACAGTTAGAGGTCGGATAGTACTACGACAGCACGGATGGATTCTAAATATTCCAAAATCGCAGCTGATTCCGACGACACGTCTGCTGTTCCTAGGGATGATTCTGGACACAGTACAGAAAAAGGTGTTTCTCCCGGAAGAGAAAGCCAGGGAGTTATCCGACCTAGTCAGGAAACTCCTAAGACCAGGCCAGGTGTCAGTGCATCAGTGCACAAGGGTCCTGGGAAAGATGGTGGCTTCTTACGAAGCGATTCCATTCGGCAGATTCCACGCAAGAACTTTTCAGTTGGATCTGCTAGACAAATGGTCCGGATCGCATCTTCAAATGCATCAGCGGATAACCCTGTCTCCAAGGACAAGGGTGTCTCTCCTGTGGTGGTTACAGAGTGCTCATCTCCTAGAGGGCCGCAGATTCGGCATTCAGGATTGGGTCCTGGTGACCACGGATGCCAGCCTGAGAGGCTGGGGAGCAGTCACACAGGGAAAAAATTTCCAGGGCTTGTGGTCAAGCATGGAAACGTCACTTCACATAAATATCCTGGAACTAAGGGCCATTTACAATGCCCTAAGTCAGGCAAGGCCTCTGCTTCAGGGTCAGCCAGTATTGATCCAGTCGGACAACATCACGGCAGTCGCCCACGTAAACAGACAGGGCGGCACAAGAAGCAGGAGGGCAATGACGGAAGTGGCAAGGATTCTTCGCTGGGCGGAAAATCATGTGATAGCACTGTCAGCAGTGTTCATTCCGGGAGTGGACAACTAGGAAGCAGACTTCCTCAGCAGACACGATCTTCACCCGGGGGAGTGGGGACTTCACCCAGAAGTCTTCCACATGATTGTAAACCGTTGGGAAAAACCAAAGGTGGACATGATGGCGTCTCGCCTCAACAAAAAACTGGACAGATATTGCTCCAGGTCAAGGGACCCTCAGGCAATAGCTGTGGACGCTCTGGTAACACCGTGGGTGTACCGGTCAGTGTATGTGTTCCCTCCTCTTCCTCTCATACCAAAAGTACTGAGAATCATAAGAAGGAGAGGAGTAAAGACTATACTCGTGGCTCCGGATTGGCCAAGAAGGACTTGGTACCCGGAAATTCAAGAGATGCTCACGGAAGACCCGTGGCCTCTACCTCTAAGACAGGACCTGCTCCAGCAGGGACCATGTCTGTTCCAAGACTTACCGCGGCTGCGTTTGACGGCATGGCGGTGGAACGCCGGATCCTGAAGGAAAAAGGCATTCCGGATGAAGTCATCCCTACCCTGATCAAAGCCAGGAAGGATGTAACCGTACAACATTATCACCGTATTTGGCGTAAATATGTTGCGTGGTGCGAGGCCAGGAAGGCCCCTACAGAGGAATTTCAACTGGGTCGATTCCTGCATTTCCTGCAAACAGGACTGTCTATGGGCCTCAAATTAGGGTCCATTAAGGTTCAAATTTCGGCCCTGTCGATATTCTTCCAAAAAGAACTAGCTTCTGTTCCTGAAGTTCAGACGTTTGTCAAGGGAGTACTGCATATACAGCCTCCTTTTGTGCCTCCAGTGGCACCTTGGGATCTCAATGTAGTGTTGGGATTCCTAAAATCACATTGGTTTGAACCACTCACCACTGTGGACTTGAAATATCTCACATGGAAAGTGGTAATGCTGTTAGCCCTGGCTTCAGCCAGGCGTGTATCAGAATTGGCGGCTTTATCCTATAAAAGCCCTTACCTAATTTTTCATACGGACAGGGCAGAATTGAGGACTCGTCCTCAATTTCTCCCTAAGGTGGTTTCAGCATTTCACTTAAACCAACCTATTGTGGTGCCTGCGGCTACTAGGGACTTGGAGGATTCCAAGTTGCTGGACGTAGTCAGGGCCCTGAAAATATATGTTTCCAGGACGGCTGGAGTCAGAAAATCTGACTCGCTGTTTATCCTGTATGCACCCAACAAGCTGGGTGCTCCTGCTTCTAAGCAGACGATTGCTCGTTGGATTTGTAGTACAATTCAGCTTGCACATTCTGTGTCAGGCCTGCCACAGCCAAAATCTGTAAAAGCCCATTCCACACGGAAAGTGGGCTCATCTTGGGCGGCTGCCCGAGGGGTCTCGGCTTTACAACTTTGCCGAGCAGCTACTTGGTCAGGGGCAAACACGTTTGCTAAATTCTACAAATTTGATACCCTGGCTGAGGAGGACCTGGAGTTCTCTCATTCGGTGCTGCAGAGTCATCCGCACTCTCCCGCCCGTTTGGGAGCTTTGGTATAATCCCCATGGTCCTTTCGGAGTCCCCAGCATCCACTAGGACGTTAGAGAAAATAAGAATTTACTTACCGATAATTCTATTTCTCATAGTCCGTAGTGGATGCTGGGCGCCCATCCCAAGTGCGGATTGTCTGCATTACTTGTACATAGTTATTGTTACAAAAATCGGGTTATTGTTGTTGTGAGCCATCTTTTCAGAGGCTCCTTCTGTTATCATGCTGTTAACTGGGTTCAGATCACAAGTTGTACGGTGTGATTGGTGTGGCTGGTATGAGTCTTACCCGGGATTCAAAATCCTTCCTTATTGTGTACGCTCGTCCGGGCACAGTATCCTAACTGAGGCTTGGAGGAGGGTCATAGGGGGAGGAGCCAGTGCACACCAGCTAGTCCTAAAGCTTTTACTTTGTGCCCAGTCTCCTGCGGAGCCGCTATTCCCCATGGTCCTTTCGGAGTCCCCAGCATCCACTACGGACTATGAGAAATAGAATTATCGGTAAGTAAATTCTTATTATATATATATATATTAGTGATGAGCGGGTTCGGATCCTCGGGATCCGAACCCCCCCGAACTTCACCCATTTTACACGTGTCTGAGGCAGACTCGGATCCTCCCGCCTTGCTCGGTTAACCCGAGCGCGCCCGAACATCATCATCCTGTGGTCGGATTCTCGCGAGATTCGTATTCTATATAAGGAGCCGCGCGTCGCCGCCATTTTTCACTCGTGCATTGGAGATGATCGTGAGAGGACGTGGCTGGCGTCCTCTCAGTTTCTATGTTCAGTGGGCTGCAAACTGTGCTGCAAATATCTGTGCACAGTGTGCTGCAAATATCTGTGCTCAGTGTGCTGCAAGTGCAAATATCTACGTTCTCTGCCTGAAAAACGCTCCATATCTGACTGTGCTCAGTGTGCTGCAAATATCTGTGCTCAGTGTGCTAATTGCTTTATTGTGGGGACTGGGGACCAGCAGTATTACATAGTAGGAGGACAGTGCAGAGTTTTGCTGACCAGTGACCAGTGACCACCAGTATTATACGTTCTCTGCCTGAAAAACGCTCCATATCTGTGCTGCATTGTAGTATATAGTAGGAGGACAGTGCAGAATTTTGCTGACCACCAGTATAACTATATATATATATAGCAGCATGGTACAGTAGTCCACTGCTCTAGCTACCTCTGTGTCGTCAAGTATACTATCCATCCATACCTGTGGTGCTTTTCAGTTTTGCACGGTTTGCTGACCACCAGTATATACTATATAGCAGTACGGTACAGAAGGCCACTGCTCTACCTACCTCTGTGTCGTCAAGTATACTATCCATCCATACCTGTGGTGCATTTCAGTTTTGCACAGTTTGCTGACCACCAGTATATAATATATAGCAGCATGGTACAGTAGTCCACTGCTCTACCTACCTCTGTGTCATCAAGTATACTATCCATCCATACCTGTGGTGCATTTCAGTTTTGCACAGTTTGCTGACCACCAGTATATACTAAATAGCAGTACGGTACAGAAGGCCACTGCTCTACCTACCTCTGTGTCGTCAAGTATACTATCCATCCATACCTGTGGTGCATTTCAGTTTTGCACAGTTTGCTGACCACCAGTATAACTATATATATAGCAGTACGGTACAGTAGTCCACTGCTCTACTTACCTCTGTGTCATCAAGTATACTATCCATCCATACCTGTGGTGCATTACAGTTTTGCACAGTTTGCTGACCACCAGTATAACTATATATATAGCAGTATGGTACAGAAGGCCACTGCTCTACCTACCTCTGTGTCGTCAAGTATACTATCCATCCATACCTGTGGTGCATTTCAGTTTTGCACAGTTTGCTGACCACCAGTATAACTATATATATATAGCAGTACGGTACAGTAGTCCACTGCTCTACCTACCTCTGTGTCGTCAAGTATACTATCCATCCATACCTGTGGTGCATTTCAGTTTTGCAGTTTGCTGACCACCAGTATAACTATATATATATATTGCAGTACGGTACAGTAGTCCACTGCTCTACCTACCTCTGTGTCGTCAAGTATACTATCCATCCATACCTGTGGTGCATTTCAGTTTTGCACAGTTTGCTGACCACCAGTATATACTATATAGCAGTACGGTACAGAAGGCCACTGCTCTACTTACCTCTGTGTCGTCAAGTATACTATCCATCCATACCTGTGGTGCATTTCAGTTTTGCACAGTTTGCTGACCACCAGTATATACTATATAGCAGTACGGTTCAGGAGGCCACTGCTCTACCTACCTCTGTGTCGTCAAGTATACTATCCATCCAGACCTGTGGTGCATTTCAGTTTTGCACAGTTTACTGACCACCAGTATAACTATATATATAGCAGTACGGTACAGTAGTCCACTGCTCTACCTACCTCTGTGTCGTCAAGTATACTATCCATCATACCTGTGGTGCATTTCAGTTTTGCACAGTTTGCTGACCACCAGTATATGCTATATAGCAGTACAGTACAGAAGGCCACTGCTCTACCTACTCTGTGTCGTCAAGTATACTATCCATCCATACCTGTGGTGCATTTCAGTTTTGCACAGTTTACTGACCACCAGTATAACTAAATATATAGCAGTATGGTACAGTAGTCCACTGCTCTACCTACCTCTGTGTCGTCAAGTATACTATCCATCCATACCTGTGGTGCATTTCAGTTTTGCAGTTTGCTGACCACCAGTATATAATATATAGCAGTACGGTACAGTAGGCCACTGCTCTACCTACCTCTGTGTCGTCAAGTATACTATCCATCCATACCTGTGGTGCATTTCAGTTTTGCACAGTTTGCTGACCACCAGTATATACTTTATAGCAGTACGGTACAGAAGGCCACTACTCTACCTACCTCTGTGTCGTCAAGTATACTATCCATCCATACTTGTGGTGCATTTCAGTTTTGCACAGTTTGCTGACTACCAGTATATACTATATAGCAGTATGGTACAGAAGGCCACTGCTCTACCTACCTCTGTGTCGTCAAGTATACTATCCATCCATACCTGTGGTGCATTTCAGTTTTGCACAGTTTGCTGACCACCAGTATAACTATATATATAGCAGTACGGTACAGTAGTCCACTGCTCTACGTACCTCTGTGTCGTCAAGTATACTATCCATCCATACCTGTGGTGCATTTCAGTTTTGCACAGTTTGCTGACCACCAGTATATACTATATAGCAGTACGGTACAGAAGGCCACTGCTCTACCTACCTCTGTGTCGTCAAGTATACTATCCATCCATACCTGTGGTGCATTTCAGTTTTGCACAGTTTGCTGACCACCAGTATGTAACCCTATTCCCGCAGGAAGGTTAGCTATATATTAAGCCCCCCCTGGTATGTTACTAAGAGCTCCTTCTCTTTCCCCGCATTGGGGAATATCTTAGTGCCTCCACCCAAGCTAAAGTAATGAGGCGGCTTGCCTGGGTAAGCCGAGGATGCATAAGTGGTAATGCACCCTTAGATTTTCCTCCACAACCTATAGGGTCCAGGGTATTGGGTATCAATAATTAATGTTACCGTGTACCGTTCCAACAAATGATAAGATCTCCCCGTGGAATTATAACCCGTATTACCTGTTCTCTGTTTTTTTTTCCAGGTTGGATTATCTCTTCATGGGCACGCTACACCAGGTAAGTACTGCAGTTGTTTTTATTACCATGTAATCCAGAATTGTACATTTAAATATAACATAACACTTAAGAAATAGTAACTATACTCTACTAGACATATTACTGATGCATGCAATAAAAAAAAACCTCTATAGGTACCTTGTCTATAGTCTACTAGACTATAGCCCCGGGGATTTTAGAAAAAAACATAGCTGCGCAGTAAGATCTACAGTATAACTTAAATGGGGTCCCAGATATTAGTGAAAGTCCAACTGAGAAGTTCTGTGGACTTAAGCTACTGTGGATCAGATGAGAAAGTATCACAATGTATCTGTCCTTCCGTAACCTGGGATACTACTGAAGAAATCAATGTCGTAGGCGCAACCAGCTGCCCTAGTTGTGGCAACTCTGGGGGTCAAAGTCTGAGATTGAGGAATGACGGTATGGTTTGAGTGCTATGTGGCTCCGAATGTCTCTCTGGTTATGTCCGACTAGACCCGTCTATCCTTCCTAGGGTTCAGACTTATACTCAGTGGTGCTGTAGGGGAAGGGTCCACTAGTCTAAATTTCTGTAGTTACTTCAGTGGCTAAAGCTTTTCATTACACACTTAAACAATAGTTAATGTACTTGATATGGTGCTATTTGGTTTTCTTCCTTGGTATGTGCACCTAATGACGCTCGCAGTGTAATAGTAAATACAGGATCAGTCTAGAATTCATTTGTTTAGATGCCAACAGTTAACCCGTCGGAATATAATTGATCTGGGATCACTGACTCGGGCTAAATTATCCTTGTAGCAGTGTGGTATCAACGAAAGATGAAGTTAGCCAGTGAGCTCCAGGCGGGGCCCACTTCTAAGTGTAGTGTCAGAAGATGAATCTGGCTCCCTCGCTGAATGTAGATGTACAGTAGGACAGATCGGTCGGCGACAGCCTAGGCATGCCAAGCTACACTTATATGGTGAGGGCTCAGAGTCTCTGGGTAGTGAAGTCCAGTATACTTAGGGAGATAATTTCTCTTTCAATATTAATGCTATCTATGCTGCTCCCCCAACTCACAACAATGATGATGCGGTATATGCTGATGGTAGAAAGGACTGTATCAGTGTAGATCAATCAGCCCCTACACAGCGTCCTCCATTGCTATGGAGTCGGGGACCGCCTGTCTGTCTCTTCTCCGCTAACTAGGCTTTCCCTTACTGCTGCCGTGGCTCCCAATTGCTACCACATATGGGGTTATGCCCCCCTTTCACTCTCCTCAACCAAAATGGGGCAGTCTCACCAGCGCTGCTGTCAGGCACCTCTAGCCGCCGTTCTCCCTGCTCCGGAGCGGCTCCCGTCCAGAGCCTCTTGCTGTGGCTCGCAGTGTCTCTGCGCCTGTGCCTGCTCTCCACGATAAGCGGCAATCTCCGGCGGCTCTGCACTCCGGTCTCCCCTGCGTCTCTAAGGTGCGTCTCTGCTCCCTCTCCTCAGCTCTTCTCTCTTTAGCCTCCTCCCTTCTCATCCTCATAACTGATTTCTCCAACCGTTTTTCTTTCCTCATGCCACTTCTGGAAACTTCTTCCTCAATACCCCCGTGCCCACTCAACTAACAGCAGTAATCAGCATGGCTACACATATTATTCTTATAAATTATAATTGAGTACATCTAATAAATTATAATTGGGTACCTTTATCTGCTATAAGTAACACAACTGCAGTGCTTATTCCATTAATAATATTCTTGGGGCTACACTCTCCCCCTGGTGAGTCGGATTGGCTCAAGCCAGAATCACCACTACTATGTATACAGTGTCCCCTATGACAGTAAAGGGGAAGGCATTTCCACCCTATATTAAACCTAGACAGTTGTACTAAAGTAAGGCCAGGGTAGGATTCTAAAAGGATGTACAACCAAAGGTACCTCAGTAGGGGTTCCCAATTTATCATAGGTAAGTATCCTAGGAGGCTTCCGAGATCGTTGCGGTCTCGGGACATGTATAGCGTCTAGGTTTAACTCAGTATCCATATTCCTCATAGGGTCCATGGGTTCTTCGAAGTCGTCATTGTTTTCCCAATCTCCTCCTTCATTTCCAGGGCTCCCTGCCCCTTTCCACTCTGTTGAACTTTCGGATGTTTTCTCAATCTCTTCATGCATTTCCTGCATCCTCTCTGCCTTTGAATCTTGTAAGTCCCTATAATAGCATCCTTCATAATACTCTTCTTCCTCCTTCCCATCTATCTCTTCTTCGACCAGAGCCGGAGGCACTGCAAGTAATTTAGGGTGATGAACTGTGGAAGCGGGTCTATGAGAGTCTACCCCCACATCATCCCATCGCATATCTAGCGCAATCGGTAGCAAATGCTGTCTATGATATGTCACGGTAGGCCCATCTCCATCCTCGGGTGCCAGCTGATATACTGGCAGGTCAGCTAACTGTTTTTCAATGACATAAGGCTTCGACCGCCAACGGTTGGCAAGTTTCCATCGTCTGGGGGCTCCTAACATTCTAATTAATACTCTGTCCCCTGGAAACAGACGGTGTTCCCATACATGCCGATCGTACCGGAGCTTATTCCTTTCTCCTAGATCTTTGGCGGCCGCTTGAGCTAGATGGTAAGCCTCTTTTAGTTGTTGACGTAGTTGTTTCACATAGTGAGTGTGAGAGGGTGCCAGGGATGGGTTGATCAGTGTCCCTAAGCACACATCAATTGGTAGATGGGCCTCTCGGCCAAACATAAGAAAATAGGGGGTATACCCAGTGGACTCATTCCGTGTGCAGTTATAGACATGTACAAGAGTCGAAACATGCTGTTTCCATCGCCATTTCATTTTGGAAGTGAGCGTTCCTAACATATTCAACAGAGTACGGTTAAACCTTTCGGGTTGCGGGTCACCCTGAGGGTGATAGGGAGTCGTCCGAGATTTCTTTATTCCGCAACAAAGGCATAATTCCTGAATGAGTCGACTCTCGAAATCTCGTCCTTGATCGGAGTGAATTCGGGTAGGTAACCCATAATGTTGGAAAAACTTTTCCCACAGTGTTCTGGCGACCGTGATGGCCTTCTGATTGGGGGTCACATAGGCTTGCACATATCGCGTGAAGTGGTCGGTAACTACGAGGATGTTCCCCTCCTGACCTCCCGGTCCCTTGAGCGATAAGAAGTCGATGCAAACTAGATCCATCGGTCCAGAACTTTGGATGGTTACTAAAGGGGCAGCTTTCATAGGTAAGGTCTTCCTAAGTACACAATTCCCACAAGTCTTACAAAAACAGTCAATATCCTTGTTCATAAAAGGCCAAAAGAATCTTTCAGAAATCAAGCCTTGAGTCTTTTCATATCCGAGGTGACCATGTTTGTCCAGGGCCGGATTAACAATGGGGCGGATGGAGCTGCAGCTCCAGGCCCCCCATTGAAAACAGGCCCATATGCTCCCCTGCAATGCAGCCAGTGTTGACAGGAAAGAAACACTGTCTGCATTGCTTTGTCCCCACAGTGGCCTGCACTCACCTCTTAAGTGGGTTGGCTGCCGCGATCGGAGCTCAGCTCCGATCAGGCAGCGTTTGGTAACGATGCTGCAGCCCCTGCTAGTTCTCCGTGGCTGGGCTCTGCAGCACTTCCTCATACTGCAAGCCCCGCCCACTCCATGACATCGTGAAAGGGGCGGGGCCAGCACTCGGCACTGCTGCTGCTGTCATGTCACACGCTGAGGCAGGAAAGGGTAGGAGAGAGAAGTAACAAGGGAGAGAGAGTAAAGAAAGAATACAGGTAAACAAAAGTAATGTACCTGAGACAGACATTAAAGTAGGTGATGAAGGTATGTTTGAAAAGAAGTAAGTAAATAAAGATAGATACTCTAAGTAAGAGATTAGAATAGAAGGGAAGTATGTGATGTGAGAGATTCAGTGATAACAAAATACACACTACAGGCATTTTGTGACCCTGATTTTAAAAATGAGCTAGGCCTGCAGGGCATGCTGTGTAGCCAGTAACAATTTTCAGCGTCTGTCACTGCCGCCAGCTATCTCTTCCAATCGCCGCCTGAGATCTACGGCCTCCCCTCTCTGCTTACCAGAGCACACTGCGCAGCTTTACAATTTATATCAGGTGTAACTATGTGCACATTGGGGGAGAGCTTGTTGGTGTGACCCGGGCTGTGGCATCGGCACGGGGAGAGCTTGTTGGCGTGACCCGGGCTGTGGCATCGGCACGGGGAGAGCTTGTTGGCGTGACATGGGCTGTGGCATTGGCACGGGGAGAGCTTGTTGGCGTGACATGGGCTGTGGCATTGGCACGGGGAGAGCTTGTTGGTGTGACCCGGGCTGCGGCATCGGCACGGGGAGAGCTTGTTGGCGTGACCCTGGCTTCGGCATCGGCACGGGGAGAGCTTGTCGGTGAGACATGGGCTGCGGCATCGGCATGGGGAGAGCTTGTTGGCGTGACCCGGGCTGTGGCATTGGCACGGGGAGAGCTTGTTGGCATGACATGGGCTGTGGCATTGGCACGGGGAGAGCTTGTTGGCGTGACCTGGGCTGCGGCATCGGCACAGGGAGAGTTTGCTGGCGTGACCCGGCCTGCGGCAATGGCACGGGGAGAGCTTGTTGGCGTGACCCGGGATGTGGCATTGGCACGGGGAGAGCTTGTTGGCGTGACATGGGCTGTGGCATTGGCACGGGGAGAGCTTGTTGGCGTGACCCGGGCTGTGGCATTGGCACGGGAAGAGTTTGTTGGCGTGACATGGGCTGCGGCATTGGCACGGGGAGAGCTTGTTGGCGTGACCAGGGCTGTAGCATTGGCACGGGGAGAGCTTGTTGGCATGACATGGGCTGTGGCATTGGCACGGGGAGAGCTTGTTGGCGTGACCCGGGCTGTGGCATTGGCACGGGAAGAGTTTGTTGGCGTGACATGGGCTGCGGCATTGGCATGGGGAGAGCTTGTTGGCGTGACCAGGGCTGTAGCATTGGCATGGGGAGAGCTTGTTGGCGTGACATGGGCTGCGGCATTGGCACGGGGAGAGCTTGTTGGCGTGACCCTGGCTTCGGCATTGGCACGGGGAGAGCTTGTCGGTGAGACCTGGGCTGCGGCATCGGCACGGGGAGAGCTTGTCGGTGAGACCTGGGCTGCGGCATCGGCATGGGGAGAGCTTGTTGATGTAACTCGGGCTGTGGTGTCAGCAGAGCTGAGCTGGCAGATCACGGTGCTCGGCAGCGCTTTCTGCGTGCTGATCTTCTTCCTCTACCTCACAGGTTCTCAAACTCGGTCCTCAGGACCCCACACAGTGCATGTTTTGCAGGTGTCCTCACAGAATCACAAGTGAAATAATTAGCTCCACCTGTGCACTTGCTGGGTTACCTGCAAAACATGCACTGTGTGGGGTCCTGAGGACCGAGTTTGAGAACCACTGCTCTACCTGATACTGGACCGGGCCAATTTGACCAACCAAGAAACCCAACAAAGAGGTGACCTTCTCCAAGGTGAGAGAGGTGCCCACACCTGGTATGTGTTAACCCTTATATCCTGGGTACTGCCCATTTCTCTGTGTTGCGCATTACATAGTTATTGTGTGCCTCCTATACCTGACAGGTTATGTCTTACTGTTTACTCTCCTCACAGCCCCACTTACTGCCTCCCAGTGCCCTAAACACCTGCATCTGACCCACACTGTATCCAACATGCGCTTTATCCGACCAGCGCTGTATCCGACCTGCTCTTTAACCCGCACTGTATCCATCCCGCACTGTGTGTCCCACACTGTAACTCGCTCAATATTTATCTGTGTCTCCCAATGTTTTCCGCACTGTACCCCACACAGTAACCAGCAGGTACAGAGCACTGTTTTTATGGTTAGGGAAATTTTGGGCAGCTGCTCAACAAAAAGGCCGATTGATCGGTCCTTACATGGGCACAGAGTGACTGTCATCAGTGGTCCCGGGGACCCCAGGGGGCTGGTATAGATTGGCCACTGAGAATAGGCATGTGCACATGCCTAAGTCAGCCACCCATGGGCTGATGCACTGTAGTGAGTAAGCAGACATCCAAAGTAGTCCCTCCCATCCCCATCCTCAGACCCACCCCTTCTTACCCCTTATGCTACCTGGACTGCATCACTCTAAACTTCTCCAGAAGCTGCTGTGCATGCAAAGACCAGAGCAAAGATAAAAATAAAAATGTAGTGTGGGGAGGCAGTGGAGTGTTGTGTATAGTGATGTATTGTGGTGAAGTAGTGCAATTATACAGTGTGAGGGAGAGAGTGTAGTGATGTAGTGTGGAGAGTTAGTGCTGAGATGTAGTGTGGGAAGGTAGCATAGTGATGTAGTGTGGGGAGGTAGTGTAGAATAGTGGTGAGGTGTAGTGTAGGGAGGTAGCGTAGCAATGTAGTGTGGGTTGGTAGTGCAGAGATGTAGTGTGGGGAGGTAGCATAGCGATGTAGTGTGGGGTGGTAGTGCAGTGATATGTTACAGATATGGAGTGTGAGGAGGTAGCAGAGTGATGTAGTGTGGGGTGGTAGTGCAGTGATAACGTGCAGAGATGTAGTGTGGGGAGGTAGCGTAGCCAGGGGTTAGAGTGAGCCGGAACGGGGCGGAACTGCGTTCCGTCAGTTCCACTTGCTAGCAGGGTTGAAATACCGGGTCACTCTACCCGGTATATTGCCCCTGGTACCTTTCACACCGCACAGGAACACGGGTAATGTGCGCTCATGTGCCGATAACCTGTGTTCAAAGCTGCTGGTGTGAAAGGGGTATATCTCTCTGCACATGTTATACCAGCCCCTCCTGCAGTGCACATGGTTTTGCCCAACTGCTAACAATTTTGCTGCTGTGACCAACTCTGAATTAGGCCCCTAGAGCAGAAATGTAGTATAGAGAAGATATGTAATGTGGGGAGGTACTGTAGTGTAGTGATGTAGTATGCCACCACACCACCCTGGCCACACAGGGAGAACTTCTCTGCGGCGATCACACACCCTGTGGCGGCACACAATAGGCCCTTCATAAATTTCAGCTCCAGGCCTATGTGGACCTTAATCTGGCACTGTGTTTGTCATGTAGTTCCACCATCACCAACTGTTTGTATTTAGCTGGTAAGACTATTTGCCGCTTTTCCCGACCATCTTTCCTTCGAGTGAGACGGTAGATCACCCCTCCCTCTTCTATACGCAGCTTCTTTAGCTGATGTAGCAGCACTCGCGACTTAGCCGACAGCAGTTTTTGATTCATAGACGACTGCGGGTTTTCCAAGAGTTGAATGATAGGTTGAATGTCTGTATCGTCTCTCTGCTCACGCGCCAGTTGGTTGGCTTCAATAATTTCTAGTCCATTCATGTGGGACCGTGTTAGATTTTGGTACCGAAGTGGAATGGCCTTATCAGATGCTCCCACCGCTTGAATAGCAGCCACCACAACACCACAACAACAATTTGATGGCATAGCCCTTGTACTGCAGCCGCTGGGACTTCTATCCACTCGGTGGTATCCCATTGGATTTCCTGATGTGGTCTTCTTGACAGGGCATCTGCATCTTGGTTAGTGATTCCCGGTCGATATTTTATCGTGAACTTATAGTTATTCAATGCAGCCAACCACCTGTGACCCGTTGCGTCAAGTTTTGCGGTGGACTGAATGTAGGTTAAGGGATTATTGTCCATCTGTACTAAAAATTCCACTCCATATAGGTAAAAGGGGGGAACCTGGATTGCACATCCTATTACTAAAGATATCAAGAGGTGCTATCATGCTGAGGCTTCTAATACTATGCTGGGGGAAGAGAGATGCAGATGCACACTCTTAGCACTAAGAACACTGATAATAAAAATATTTTTTTTTATTGCATCTGCATCTCTCTTCCCCCACTCCATATAGGTAGTCATGAAATTTTTCAGTAACAGCCCATTTGAGAGCCAAAAACTCCAGTTTGTGGACAGGGTATTTTTTCTCACTGGGGGATAATCCACGACTCACATATGCAATTGGTCTTAATTGTTGCTCTTGCAGTTGATACAGTACTCCCCCAAGTCCATCAAAGGACGCATCAATATGGACCTCATAAGGGAGTTCAGGAGAAGCTTATGCCAATACTGGAGAGTTGGTTAGACTTTCTTTCAGTTGTTTGAAAGCCTCTTCGCACTTCATATCCCACCTTACTCCAAAAGACTCTTTTGGCTTCCAATAGTCCTTGTCCCTGGTGGTATTCTGGACTTTCCTAGTTGGAGATAGCCTTTGGTCAACTCGGTTAGAGGGCGGGCGATTCGGGAATATTGCGGCACAAATTTCCGGTAATATCCACAAAATCCTAGGAACGACCTCAGCTCTCTGAGGTTACTAGGCCGAGGACAGTTCCTTACCGTCTCCACCTTGGCTGGGTCCGTGGCAATTCCTTGCCGACTGACTATATGCCCCAGATATTTTACTGAGGACCGACAAAGCTGGCATTTTTCAATACACAGCTTTAACCCTCGGTCTAACAACCGGTCCAACACTTTGATAAGACGCTGATTGTGCTCCTCAAGGGTTCTCCCGAACACGATGATGTCGTCCAGGTAAACTAACACCTCTCGGTAGCACATGTCCCCAACAGTTTTTTCCATGGTCCTTTGAAACGTAGCGGGGGCACCGGTTATCCCTTGCGGCATCTTTAGGAATTCGAAGAACCCGATGGGACAAATGAATGCTGTCTTGGACCGATTTGCTGCACTCATGGGAATCTGATAATACCCACACCGTAGATCTAATACAGAGAACCACCGACTGCCTTGAAGGCAATCCAGTGCTTCATCTACTTTGGGTACGGTATATTGTTCAGGGACAGTGCGATTATTGAGGGTGCGATAATCTATACATAATCTGATCTCCCCATTCTTCTTCCGAGCTACCACTATTGGTGAAGCGTACTGGCTCTCGGAATCTGCAATCACATTGTTTTCAAGCAGTCCCCTTAAATGCTTTCGGACGTCCTCAAAATCGGCTGGGGCTAATCGCCGAGATCTTTCCCGAAACTGCGTATCATCGGTCAACTTAATGTGATGTTCAACTTCTTTAGCCGTCCCCAGGTCCCATTCGCTCTTAGAGAAAGCCAACTCCCTCTGACGGAGTTGCTCCAAAAGGCATTGTTTACTAACATCGTCAATGTCGCTTCCGTTAAAACAATACTCCAAGTCAAATTTCGAAGTGATCGGTCCTTCCCTTTGTTGTAATTCCTCGTCTCCTGCCACTACCGACCCTTCCACCTTGTGACACCTACATGGGCGATCCCCAGACTCCTGTCCTGAGCCTTCAATAGATTCACGCTCCTGCTTTTCACACCATTGGATGAGATTCTTGTACATATTGGTGTTGGTGCCCACTATGACTGGCAATTTTCCATTGTCCCCCGGAGAGTCAGGACATACCAATGCTACCAAAGGGACGGTATTATTAGGTGAGCTCAATCCAGGTTCGAATGTGATCTGCGTTACTATGTACCCCAGATAGGGATAACGTTGCTCGCTCAAGCCCCAAATAGTGAGGCCACTAAGAGATTGAATAGGGACGTCCGCGAGATGTTGGTGGTACCATGATTCAAACACTATGGACACTTGTGATCCACTATCCATTAACACAGTACAGTCGTGCCCGTTAATCATAGCTTTTGCTACCGGAGCATGACCCATTAAACTATCCGGAACAGTGTGTGACCACTGGGCACTCCCCATAGCTCTAACATAGATTATTGGGGAGCCTGTGAGGGGTCCACAGAGCTCCCGTTGGAGTTTCCCCCTGAGGATATCCGTCTTCTATCACTGACATTACTTCCCCTTCTGTCCGACCCAGTCGCAGGGCACTCAAAGGACCGATGCCCAATCTGTCCACAACTATAACACTCATAGGCATTTCGAAAGTTGCTTCCCCTTGTAGCCCCCCGTCCTAATCCTGCTGGCCTATTGGGGGCTCTATGTTGATTCGCCTGGAGTGCAATAAGCTCCTCGATCTTCTTGTTTTGTTCTTCTATCATTTTGACCAGCCTCACATCCATTGGAGGGAGTTCCACTGAGGGTAGTACCACTTTGACTTTTTTAATGGACTTTTCTCTGTTTTCAATTTGGACCTCTTCCATTTTGACCTCTTTAACCAATTCATTCAGGGTCGGTGGCCGGGCTGTGGTCATGGTACATCGTAGTTTCTGAGCTATCGGGTTATTTGTCAATGCCCCTTTCAACACCTGCTTTAACCTTCTCTCATCTACTAAGTCCTTGGAGAGGCCTCCTTTATCAACAATTTTGTATATCAACCGATCTAATCGATATATGTAGTGGGTTAATGTTTCTCCCGAATCCTGATAAGTACTATTTAATCTGGCCATTAAGTCTCCCACATCCTCTATGGTTCCAAAAGAAAAGTCCAAGGCTTCAATGTATTCCCTTAAAGTGGCAGCGGGATTGCTTCTCCTGGTAGCTTGGATCACACCCATGGCGGGTCCCCGGAGACTTTCTACCACTCTCTGCTTTCATATGTGTTCTGGGCATTGCCACTCTTCGGAGTGCTGGATGGCAGCCTCCCTCTACATATCATAAGTTTCCTCCCCGGCTGGTACCGGGGTTATCCCCAAAAATACCCTCAATCTACGGTATCCGCCTTCGAAATGCCATCTCTCGATGTGACTAACGACCTTATTCACTACAGATTCTACTTGCGGCTCTGTACTAGCACTCTGCTTGTTCACAGGGTCCGAGGAGTCCGATTGATCCCTGGGGTTCGGTGAACGTGGGGAAGGGGTGTAGAGAAGAGGTCTCCCTGCCCCTGGGGCATCCCCAGGAGTGGCGTCTCCTTCATCCGATCTCCGCCCATCAGGCCATAATATCTGTATCTTTCTTCCAGTTCCTCGTTCCAATATGACCATACTGGGAATTAGGGTTCTGTCCAATGGGTCCTTATTGCTAAGTAGCATAGCGAACACGTCTCCATACTGCCCTTTCCATTGGTCCACAATAAAGGGCTGATTTACTCCATATAATTGGGCAACAACTTTCACTACCTCATCTTCGGTGACTGAGGACAGATTCCCAGCTAAACCGAAACTGTAACGAATGTCCACCCCTTTCTCTTGGCACCAACGGGTGATGTCTTCACAGGTGATGATCTCCATTATGACACTAACTTAGATTGGTAAACAGAAGACGCTGATATACTGAGGATCTCAGCAGTGCCTCCACAATGTAACCCTATTCCCGCAGGAAGGTTAGCTATATATTAAGCCCCCCCTGGTATGTTACTAGGAGCTCCTTCTCTTTCCCCGCATTGGGGAATATCTTAGTGCCTCCACCCAAGCTAAAGTAATGAGGCGGCTTGCCTGGGTAAGCCGAGGATGCAAAAGTGGTAATGCACCCTTAGATTTTCCTCCACAACCTATAGGGTCCAGGGTATTGGGTATCAATAATTAATGTTACCGTGTACCGTTCCAACAAATGATAAGATCTCCCCGTGGAATTATAACCCGTATTACCTGTTCTCTGATTTTCTTTCCAGGTTGGATTATCTCTTCATGGGCACGCTACACCAGGTAAGTACTGCAGTTGTTTTTATTACCATGTAATCCAGAATTGTACATTTAAATATAGAATAACACTTAAGAAATAGTAACTATACTCTACTAGACATATTACTGATGCATGCAATAAAAAAAAACTCTATAGGTACCTTGTCTATAGTCTACTAGACTATAGCCCCGGGGATTTTAGAAAAAAACATAGCTGCGCAGTAAGATCTACAGTATAACTTAAATGGGGTCCCAGATATTAATGAAAGTCCAACTGAGAAGTTCTGTGGACTTAAGCTACTGTGGATCAGATGAGAAAGTATTACAATGTATCTGTCCTTCCATAACCTGGGATACTACTGAAGAAATCAATGTCGTAGGCGCAACCAGCTGCCCTAGTTGTGGCAACTCTGGGGGTCAAAGTCTAAGATTGAGGAATGACGGTATGGTTTGAGTGCTATGTGGCTCCGAATGTCTCTCTGGTTATGTCCGACTAGACCCGTCTATCCTTCCTAGGGTTCAGACTTATACTCAGTGGTGCTGTAGGGGAAGGGTCCACTAGTCTAAATTTCTGTAGTTACTTCAGTGGCTAAAGCTTTTCATTACACACTTAACCAATAGTTAATGTACTTGATATGGTGCTATTTGGTTTTCTTCCTTGGTATGTGCACCTAATGATGCTCTCAGTGTGATAGTAAATACAGGATCAGTCTAGAATTCATTTGTTTAGATACCAACAGTTAACCCGTCAGAAGATAATTGATCTGGGATCACTGACTCGGGCTAAATTATCCTTGTAGCAGTGTGGTATCAACGAAAGATGAAGTTAGCCAGTGAGCTCCAGGCGGGGCCCACTTCTAAGTGTAGTGTCAGAAGATGAATCTGGCTCCCTCGCTGAATGTAGATGTACAGTAGGACAGATCGGTCGGCGACAGCCTAGGCATGCCAAGCTACACTTATATGGTGAGGGCTCAGAGTCTCTGGGTAGTGAAGTGCAGTATACTTAGGGAGATAATTTCTCTTTCAATATTAATGCTGTCTATGCTGCTCCCCCAACTCACAACAATGATGATGCGGTATATGCTGATGGTAGAAAGGACTGAATCAGTGTAGATCAATCAGCCCCTACACAGCGTCCTCCGTTGCTATGGTGTCGGGGAACGCCTGTCTGTCTCTTCTCCGCTAACTAGGCTTTCCCTTACTGCTGCCATGGCTCCCAATTGCTACCACATATGGGGTTATGCCTCCCTTTCACTCTCCTCAACCAAAATGGGGCAGTCTCACCAGCGCTGCTGTCAGGCACCTCTAGCCGCCGTTCTCCCTGCTCCGGAGCGGCTCCCGTCCAGAGCCTCTCGCTGTGGCTCGCAACGTGTCTCTGCGCCTGTGCCCGCTCTCCACGATAAGCGGCTATCTCCGGCGGCTCTGCACTCCGGTCTCCCCTGCGTCTCTAAGGTGCGTCTCTGCTCCCTCTCCTCAGCTCTTCTCTCTCCAGCCTCCTCCCTTCTCATCCTCATAACTGATTTCTCCAACCGTTTTTCTTTCCTCATGCCACTTCTGGAAACTTCTTCCTCAATACCCCCGTGCCCACTCAACTAACAGCAGTAATCAGCATGGCTACACATATTATTCTTATAAATTATAATTGAGTACATCTAATAAATTATAATTGGGTATCTTTATCTGCTATAGGTAACACAACTGCAGTGCTTATTCCATTAATAATATTCTTGGGGCTATAAGTATAACTATATATATAGCAGTACGGTACAGTAGTCCACTGCTCTACCTACCTCTGTGTCGTCAAGTATACTATCCATCCATACCTGTGGTGCATTTCAGTTTTGCACAGTTTGCTGACCACCAGTATATAATATATAGCAGTACGGTACAGTAGGCCACTGCTCTACCTACCTCTGTGTCGTCAAGTATACTATCCATCCATACCTGTGGTGCATTTCAGTTTTGCACAGTTTGCTGACCACCAGTATATACTATATAGCAGTACGGTACAGAAGGCCACTGCTCTACCTACCTCTGTGTCGTCAAGTATACTGTCCATCCATACCTGTGGTGCATTTCAGTTTTGCACAGTTTGCTGACCACCAGTATATACTATATAGCAGTACGGTACAGAAGGCCACTGCTCTACTTACCTCTGTGTCGTCAAGTATACTATCCATCCATACCTGTGGTGCATTTCAGTTTTGCACAGTTTGCTGACCACCAGTATAACTATATATATAGCAGTACGGTACAGTAGTCCACTGCTCTACCTACCTCTGTGTCGTCAAGTATACTATCCATCCATACCTGTGGTGCATTTCAGTTTTGCACAGTTTGCTGACCACCAGTATATACTATATAGCAGTACGGTACAGAAGGCCACTGCTCTACCTATCTCTGTGTCGTCAAGTATACTATCCATCCATACCTGTGGTGCATTTCAGTTTTGCACAGTTTGCTGACCACCAGTATAACTATATATATAGCAGTACGGTACAGTAGTCCACTGCTCTACCTACCTCTGTGTCGTCAAGTATACTATCCATCCATACCTGTGGTGAATTTCAGTTTTGCACAGTTTGCTGACCACCAGTATATAATATATAGCAGTACGGTACAGTAGGCCACTGCTCTACCTACCTCTGTGTCGTCAAGTATACTATCCATCCACACCTGTGGTGCATTTCAGTTTTGCACAGTTTGCTGACCACCAGTATATACTATATAGCAGTACGGTACAGAAGGCCACTGCTCTACCTACCTCTGTGTCGTCAAGTATACTATCCATCCATACCTGTGGTGCATTTCAGTTGTGCGCAGTATATATAGTAGTAGGCCATTGCTATTGATATATTACTGGCATATTATTCCACACATTAAAAAATGGAGAATAAAAATATGGAGGGTAAAATAGGGACAGATCAAGATCCACTTCCACCTCGTGCTGAAGCTGCTGCCACTAGTCATGGCCGAGACGATGAAATGCCATCAACGTCGTCTGCCAAGGCCGATGCCCAATGTCATAGTAGAGAGCATGTAAAATCCAAAAAAATAAAGCTCAGTAAAATGACCAAAAAATCTAAATCAAAATCGTCTGAGGAGAAGCGTAAACTTGCCAATGTGCCATTTACGACACGGAGTGGCAAGGAACGGCTGAGGCCCTGGCCTTTGTTCAAAAATATGGAGAACAAAAATGTTGAGGTTCCAAAATTAGGGAAAGATCAAGATCCACTTCCACCTCGTGCTGAAGCTGCTGCCACTAGTCATGGCCGAGACGATGAAATGCCAGCAACGTCGTCTGCCAAGGCCGATGCCCAATGTCATAGTACAGAGCATGTAAAATCCAAAACACCAAATATCAGTAAAAAAAGGACTCCAAAATCTAAAATAAAATTGTCGGAGGAGAAGCGTAAACTTGCCAATATGCCATTTACCACACGGAGTGGCAAGGAACGGCTGAGGCCCTGGCCTTTGTTCAAGGCTAGTGGTTCAGCTTCACCTGAGGATGGAATCACTCATCCTCCTGCTAGAAAACTTAAAAGAGTTAAGATGGCAAAAGCACAGCAAAGAACTGTGCGTTCTTCTAAATCACAAATCCCCAAGGAGAGTCCAATTGTGTCGGTTGCGATGCCTGACCTTACCAACACTGGATGGGAAGAGGTTGCGCCTTCCACCATTTGCACGCCCCCTGTAAGTGCTGGAAGGAGCACCCGCAGTCCAGTTCCTGATAGTCAAATTGAAGATGTCACTGTTGAAGTACACCAGGGTGAGGATATGGGTGTTGCTGGCGCTGAGGAGGAAATTGACAAGGAGGATTCTGATGGTGAGGTGGTTTGTTTAAGTCAGGCACCCGGGGAGACACCTGTTGTCCGTGGGACGAATATGGCCATTGACATGCCTGGTCAAAATACAAAAAAAATCACCTCTTCGGTGTGGAATTATTTCAACAGAAATGCGGACAACTGGTGTCAAGCCGTGTGTTGCCTTTGTCAAGCTGTAATAAGTAGGGGTAAGAACGTTAACCACCTAGGAACATCCTCTCTTATACGTCACCTGGACCGCATTCATCAGAAGTCAGAGACAAGTTCAAAAACTTTGGATGACAGCGGAAGCAGTCCACTGACCACTAAATCCCTTCCTCTTGTAACCAAGCTCCTGCAAACCACACCACCAACTCCCTCAGTGTCAATTTCCTCCTTACCCAGGAAAGCCAATAGTCCTGCAGGCCATGTCACTGGCAAGTCTGACGAGTCCTCTCCTGCCTGGGATTCCTCCGATGCATCCTTGAGTGTAACGCCTACTGCTGCTGGCGCTGCTGTTGTTGCTGCTGGGAGTCGATCGTCATCCCAGAGGGGAAGTCGGAAGACCACTTGTACTACTTCCACCAAGCAATTGACTGTCCAACAGTCCTTTGCGAGGAAGATGAAATATCACAGCAGTCATCCTGCTGCAAAGCGGATAACTCAGGCCTTGGCAGCCTGGGTGGTGAGAAACGTGTTTCCGGTATCCACCGTTAATTCACAGGGAACTAGAGACTTGATTGAGGTACTGTGTCCCCGGTACCAAATACCATCTAGGTTCCATTTCTCTAAGCAGGCGATACCGAAAATGTACACAGACGTCAGAAAAAGAGTCACCAGTGTCCTAAAAAATACAGTTGTACCCAATGTCCACTTAACCACGGACATGTGGACAAGTGGAGCAGGGCAGACTCAGGACAATATGACTGTGACAGCCCACTGGGTAGATGTATTGCCTCCTGCAGCAAGAACAGCAGCGGCGGCACCAGTAGCAGCATCTCGCAAATGCCAACTCGTTCCTAGGCAGGCTACGCTTTGTATCACCGCTTTCCATAAGAGGCACACAGCTGACAACCTCTTACGGAAACTGAGGAACATCATCGCAGAATGGCTTACCACAATTGGACTCTCCTCGGGATTTGTGACATCGGACAACGCCACCAATATTGGGGGTCATTCCGAGTTGTTCGCTCGCAAGCTGCTTTTAGCAGCTTTGCACACGCTAAGCCGCCGCCTACTGGGAGTGAATCTTAGCTTATCAATATTGCGAACGAAAGATTAGCAGAATTGCGAATAGACACTTCTTAGCAGTTTCTGAGTAGCTCCACACTTACTCGGCATCTGCGATCAGTTCAGTCAGTTTCGTTCCTGGTTTGACGTCACAAACACACCCAGCGTTCGCCCAGACACTCCTCCGTTTCTCCAGCCACTCCCGCGTTTTTCCCAGAAACGGTAGCGTTTTTTCGCACACACCCATAAAACGGCCAGTTTCCGCCCAGAAACACCCACTTCCTGTCAATCACATTACGATCACCAGAACGAAGAAAAAACCTTGTAATGCCGTGAGTAAAATACCTAACTGCATAGCAAATTTACTTGGCGCAGTCGCACTGCGGACATTGCGCATGCGCATTAGCGACTAGTCGCTCCGTTGCGACAAAAAAATAACGAGCTAACAACTCGGAATGACCCCCATTGTGCGTGCATTACATCTGGGCAAATTCCAGCACGTCCCATGTTTTGCACATACATTGAATTTGGTGGTGCAGAATTATTTAAAAAACGACAGGGGCGTGCAAGAGATGCTGTCGGTGGCCCGAAGAATTGCGGGCCACTTTCGGCATTCAGCCACTGCGTGCCGAAGACTGGAGCACCAGCAAACACTCCTAAACCTGCCCTGCCATCATCTGAAGCAAGAGGTGGTAACGAGGTGGAATTCAACCCTCTATATGCTTCAGAGGATGGAGGAGCAGCAAAAGGCCATTCAAGCCTATACATCTGCCTACGATATAGGCAAAGGAGTGGGAATGCACCTGACTCAAGCGCAGTGGAGAATGATTTCAACGTTGTGCAAGGTTCTGCAACCCTTTGAACTTGCCACACGTGAAGTCAGTTCAGACACTGCCAGCCTGAGTCAGGTCATTCCCCTCATCAGGCTTTTGCAGAAGAAGCTGGAGAGATTGAAGGAGGAGCTAAAACAGAGCGATTCCGCTAGGCATGTGGGACTTGTGGATGGAGCCCTTAATTCGCTTAACCAGGATTCACGGGTGGTCAATCTGTTGAAATCAGAGCACTACATTTTGGCCACCGTGCTCGATCCTAGATTTAAAACCTATGTTGTATCTCTCTTTCCAGCAGACACAAGTCTGCAGAGGTTCAAAGACCTGCTGGTGAGAAAATTGTCAAGTCAAGTGGAACGTGACCCGTCAACAGCTCCTTCTTAACATTCTCCCGCAATTGGGGGTGCGAGGAAAAGGCTAAGAATTCCGAGCCCACCAGCTGGCGGTGATGCAGGGACGTCTGGACCGAGTGCTGACATCTGGTCCGCACTGAAGGACCTGCCAACGATTACTGACATGTCGTCTACTGTCACTGCATATGATTCTGTCACCATTGAAAGAATGGTGGAGGATTATATGAGTGACCGCATTCAAGTAGGCACGTCAGACAGTCCGTCCGCATACTGGCAGGAAAAAGAGGCAATTTGGAGGCCCTTGCACAAACTGGCTTTATTTTACCTAAGTTGCCCCCCCTCCAGTGTGTACTCCGAAAGAGTGTTTAGTGCAGCCGCTCACCTTTTCAGCAATCGGCGTACGAGGTTACTTCCAGAAAATGTGGAGAAGATGATGTTCATCAAAATAAATTATAATCAATTCCTCCGTGGAGACATTCACCAGCAATTGCCTCCAGAAAGTACACAGGGACCTGAGATGGTGGATTCCAGTGGGGACGAATTAATAATCTGTGAGGAGGGGGATGTACACAGTGAAAGGGGTGAGGAATCGGACGATGAGGAGAAGATGGACATCTTGCCTCTGTAGAGCCAGTTTGTGCAAGGAGAGATTGATTGCTTCTTTTTTGGTGGGGGCCCAAACCAACCAGTCATTTCAGTCACAGTCGTGTGGCAGACCCTGTCGCTGAAATTATGGGTTTGTTAAAGTGTGCATGTCCTGTTGATACAACATAAGGGTGGGTGGAAGGGCCCAAGGACAATTCCATCTTGCACCTCTTTTTTCTTTCATTTTTCTTTGCATCATGTGCTGTCTGGGGACTATTTTTTTGAAGTGCCATCCTGTCTGACACTGCAGTGCCACTCCTAGATGGGCCAGGTGTTTGTGTCGCCCACTTGGGTCGCTTAGCTTAGTCACACAGCTACCTCATTGCGCCTCTTTTTTTCTTTGCATCATGTGCTGTTTGGGGACTATTTTTTGGAAGTGCCATCCTGTCTGACACTGCAGTGCCACTCCTAGATGGGCCAGGTGTTTGTTTCAGCCACTTGGGTCGCTTAGCTTAGTCATCCAGCGACCTCGGTGCAAATTTTAGGACTAAAAATAATATTGTGAGGTGTGAGGTGTTCAGAATAGACTGAAAATGAGTGGAAATTATGGTTATTGAGGTTAATCATACTATGGGATCAAAATGACCCCAAAATTCTATGATTTAAGCTGTTTTTGAGGGTTTTTTGTAAAAAAACACCCGAATCCAAAACACACCCGAATCCGACAAAAAATTTTCAGGGAGGTTTTGTCAAAACGCGTCCGAATCCAAAACACGGCCGCGGAACCAAATCCAAAACACAAAACCTGAAAAATTTCCGGTGCACATCACTAATATATATATATATATATAAATTTATATATGTATATATAAAAAGTTATAATGAAAGCTGAGGTATCGTTCCTCCTTCTCATGTGCTGAGAGTTCTGTGTGAGAAAGTCTGGGTCAGCCCTGACAAGATGGTTTCAAATCCTCATGAGGATTCTGATTGTTTATTTCTTCTCCCGCCGCGGACAGAATAAAGTGGGAGTCGCCCCTTGTTCTGCAAGGGGCCCTGTCACAAATCCAGCGGATCGTATGCAGAAAGCTACGTTATATTCTAGTTATGTGTCCATGACTACGTTAGTTAGTCCTGCTATTACATGCACATGGGGGAGTAGTGGTATTCAAATATGGTTGGGTACCTTGTCATCTGATGTAAATACCCTGGGGAATACTCCTTATGTTGGGTCATATCAAGGACACGGCAGCATACTTTCGTGCGACTGCAAGGGATATAGGACTCTTGGGTTCACGGGCCAATTCCATGGCGGTCTCGGCAATGCTGATTCCGAGAAGAAGGGGAGTCTCTTCCCTATGAAGGTGAAGCCTGGTTGGGTGACGGCCTAGTTAATTTGATCTCGACAGGTGCTGCTGGTAAGTCCGTCTTCTTGCCCTATGTTCCCTCACTAAGGATGATGACACACCATTGTCGGATGCAGTCATTTCGGCCCAATAGATACAGATTCCTCTTTCTTTGCAGGTAGAGGAAGGTGAAAAGGGACCTCTTCAAGATCACAGAAGAAGAGATCATCCTCTGTTTTCTGCCACATCCACTGCATGACGCTGGGACTCTCTTGTGGAGGCCACACTGGTGGGACCACGTCTAAAACTCTTCAGTCAGTCCTGGAATGGACCTGGACCTGGGGGGCTTTTACGAATAGTGTCCCACGGGTTTGTACTGGAGTTTCCAGATGTTTTCTCCTCACCAATTTTTCAAATTACCGATTCTCCTCCGGACGGGGAGGTAGTATGCTACGCAATACAAGGGTTGTATCAGGATCAGGTCATTGGCCTGGTTTCCCCTGTCACAACAGTGAGAAGGTTTTTATTCAAGCCTCTTCGTGGTCCCGAAGCCAGTGGCCCGGTCAAACCAATCCTACTTCTGAAATCCCTCAATTTCTACTTAAAGAAATTCAAATCCAAGATGGAATCTCTCAGGGCAGTGATTTCCAATTTGAAAAAAGGATTTTTTTCATGGTCTCAGTGGACAAGGAACCAGTTGGTGCAAAATATTGCACTCCCCCTGACTGTTCTTCAACAACATGGTTGGCTCCTGAATTTGCCGGAATCACCATTGGTCCCAATGACGCGGTTGTCGGTTTTGGGAATAATACTAGACAGAGAACTACAGAGAGTTTTTCTTCCAGGGGAAAAGGCTCTGGAGATCCAGAGTCTGGTCAAACAAATTCCGAGACCAGCAAGAGTGTCAATTCATCAATACATTCGGTTGCTTAAAAAAGATGGTTGCGACCTACGAGACCACTCAGTTTGGGAGTTTCCATGCCAGGGTGTTCCAGTCGGACCTGTTGGACAAGTGGTCCGGTTCCCACCTACACATACACTGGAGGATAATCCTGTCTTCCAAAACCAGAATCTCACTCCTATGGTGGCTGCACAGTTCTCACCTCCTGGAGGGGCGCAGGTTCGAGTTCCAGGACTGGATCCTAGCGACCACAGATGCAAGGCTCCGAAGCGGGGGGGGGGGGGCAGTCACACAGGGGGGGAAACTTCCAAGGAAGATGGTCAAGTTAGGAAACTTGTCACCACATATACGGTCTAGAGTTAAGGGCCGGTTACAATGGTATTCTACAAGCGAAGAGTAGAGCAGTAATGACAGAAACCACAAGGATTTTCCGCTGGGCGGAAAAACATACAAGTGCTGTGTCGGCGATGTTCGTTCCAAGAGTGGACAACTGAGAAGCAGACTTCCTCAGCAGGCATGATCTCCATCCAGGAGAGGGGAGACCTCCTCCAAGTAGTCTTCGAAGAGGTGACATGTAGTTGGGATTTCCTCAAGTAGGAATGATGGCATCTCGTCTCAACAAGAAGTTTCAGAGTTCCAGGTCAAGGGAGCCTAAAACAGGAACAGTGAATACACTGGTGACACCGTGGGTGTTTTCAGTCGGTATATATATTCCCTACGTTGTTTCTCGTTCCAAAATGTTCTGAGATCATATAAAAGGAAATTCGAGCGAGCCTCATGGTCCCAGAATGGCCAGGGAGAGCTTGGTATCCAGATCTCAGGAATTACTCATAGGAGATCCCTGGCTTTTTCCTTTGCGCGAGGACCTGTTGCGGCAGGGGCCATGCGTGTATTAGGACTTACCGCAGGTTACGTTTGACGATATGGTGGTTGACCGCAAAATCCTAGTCCATAAGGGTATTCCCACGGAATTAGTTCTCCACACTTATTCGGACTTGAAAAGGGGTAACGTATAAACATTACTGCCGTATTTGGAGAAAATAAGTTTAAAAACTTGGTGTGAATCCAAGAAGACTCCTACGGCTGAGTTTCAGCTAGGACGTTTTCTCCATTTTCTACAAGCAGGTGTGGATGCGGACCTATACTTGGGCTCAATTAAAATTGGCCTTAGCGGGTTTCTTCAGAATAAATTGGACTCCTTTCCAGGAGTTCAGACTGTCGTGAAGGGCGTGTTGCACATCCAACCTCCATTTGTGCCCCAGTGGCACCATGAAATCTTAATGGGGTGTTGCAATTCCTTCAATCATTTTGGTTTGAATTTTTAAGTAAGGAGGAATGAATTTCCTCACTTGGAAAGTGGTCATCTGGTTGGCCTTGGCATACGCAAGGCGAGTGTCTGAGTTAGCGGCCTGGTCTCACAAGAGACCTTATTTGATCTTCCATGAAGATAGGGCAGAGTTGGAAACTCGTCTACGATTTTTTACCGGAGGTGGTTTCTTCTTTCCACATGTACCAACCTTATGTGGTGCCTGTGACTACCGACGCCTTCGCTGAGTCGAAGTCTCTGCATGTGGTCAGAGTTTTGAAAATTTATGTCGCCAGGATGGCTCCGTTTAGGAACACAGGCTCTGTTTGTCCTGTTTGATCCCAACGAGATTGGGTGTCCTGCTTCCAAGCAGACCGTTGTGCGCTGGATCTGTGGTATGATTCAGCATGCTCATCTCACGGCAGGATTGCCGTTACCGAAATAGGTGAAGGCCCATTCTACTAGAAAGGTGGCGGTTCACCGGGGAGTCTCGGCATTGCAACTTTGCCGAGCAGTTTTTAACAAACAATTTGGCTAAGTAATACGGTTTAATACTTTGGCCGAGGTTGACCTCACGTTTGGTCATTCGGTACTGCAGAGTCGTCCGCACTCTCCGCCCATTCTAGAGCTTTGGTATAACCCCATGGTTCTTGATGTGACCCCAGCATCCTCTAGGACGTATAAGAAAATAGGATTTTAATACCTACCGGTAAATCCTTTTCTCTTAGTCCGTAGAGGATGCTGGGTGTCCGTCCCAGTGCGTACTATATCTGCAGTGATGATTTGTGGTTACACACATGTGGTGTTACGTTTCTTGTCAGCCAGGTGCTGCAATTGTTCATGCCGTTGGCTTGTATTCTGTGGAATGCCACGTTCTGCGGCATGCTTGAGGTGTGAGCTGGTAAGATGCTCACCGTGGTTTAACAATAAATCCTTTCCTCGAAATGTCCGTCTCCCTGGGCACAGTTCCTATAACTGGAGTCTGGAGGAGGGGCATAGAGGGAGGAGCCAGTTCACACCCATTCAAAGTCTTAAAGTGCCCATGTCTCCTACGGATCCTGTCTATACCCCATGGTTCTTGATGTGACCCCAGCATCCTCTACGGACTAAGAGAAAAGGATTTACCGGTAGGTATTAAAATCCTATTATTACATACTCATATATGTATTGTGCGACACTGTTGGTAAAGGTCAACCGCAGTGGTTGACCTTCACCAACAGTGTCGCACCATACGTATACGAGTATGAAATAATATACTGCGGTCTGACCAGCAGTGTCACAGTACTGAAAATAAAATAAAAATTGTATAGTACACTGGAGCACAGCACTAAAAAAAAAATTATAATTATATTTTTAGGCATTTTGTTTTTAGCTTTTACCCGGCCACTGACAATGCCGACAGCAGGAATCCCGGCTAATGGGCTATTCCCACTAGTGGGTGTCCATGACACCCAGAGTGGCAATAGAGCCCGCCAGGATCTTTGTTGTGCTCGCTCCCCTGCCGGCATTCTGGCAGCTGGGATCCCGGCGTCAGTATGTTGACCGCCGGGATCCTGGCCACTTGCATACCATACACAACCCATATGTAGTGTCATTGTTTTACAAGGACTATATAAGCTTGTGATAAGTGCTTTACCCATGAGGAAGTGGCTGGAATGGCACATTGGGCACAGTAAATTTTGTTGCTTCATTTCGAAAAAGCCCTGCTTTTTTTCTTTTGAATGGTGTGTGCAGATTCTCCAAGTCCTAGGAAAGGTAAGTGTGTCTGTTAAATACTATATGGATTGTGCACCACTGAATAGTCAGTGTGTATAACAGGGAGTGTGTTATATCTATCTTAGAAAATGGCCCCTTTTGTGCTAAAATAGGGTGAAACTGATGCAGAATAGGAAGAAAAAAAAACAGTTTAGTATAAGCAGTTATTTTGATTTTAATGAATACACATGTAACTGGATAACAATGTAAGTAAATAAAATCGTTGACATTTTTTCTGTCAGAGAGATGTGTGTCTTGGCGTAACAAGGTGTGTGTGAATGGGGCATGTGCCCTGCGCACCATGGGAGGGCCAGCAGAAGGTGGAACTGCCGGCACGTGTCCCCTGTCCTTTCTGGCTTTTTAAAAATAAATAAATAAACAGAGACGAGCGGCGGTGCGGTGCAATAAAGGGGTCCACAGTGGCACTGTCAGGCAGAGCAGTACTAGCAGGAGGAGATTGATCAAGCCCCCCTCCCCCTCCTCTGATGCTGCTATTACCAGGGCTTGATGTAATGATCTAGTGACCAGCCCAGATGCGAAAACCAGAAGAGAGAACCTGGCCTGCTGCCGGCGCTAAACGGTGACCCGCTGCTGCCGGTGCCTGATGAGAGGGGGACCAGCTGCTGCCAGAGGTACACAGTGCCGCTTGTACTGAAGGGGAGGGAGGAGTAATCGGAGCTATACAATGCCACCTTTACTAGGGGGGGGGGGGGGGGGGGAGGGGGTATTAGGAGGTACACATTGATGCCTGTCTCAACCCTTTAACACACCCCTCTTGCATTCTCTCTCCCTTACTCTCACCCCACCCCCTCTCTCTTAACTCTCTCACCCCGTCTCACCTCTCTCGCTCTCTCTCTGCCCCAGTTCTCTCTTTTTCGTCCATCTCTCTCGCCTCATGCCTCCTTCCTCTCTCTCCTCCCACTTCCTCCCTCACATCCCTATCTCTCTCATACACTCACCAAAAAAGTGAAACCACCCCCCTCTCCAGTCAACCACACCCTTTTTCGGGAGCACTGTGTAGTTTTTTTGGAGTGGGCGCCATTCTTTATCTTTTCCTGGGTGCCATATTTACGTCTCTGCTGTCAGTGGGGCAGTGGGGTTGCGCTGCTTTCAGTGGGGCAAGGATGGGCTGCTGTCAGGGGGGCAGTGGGGATGCGTGCATGTGATCTAATGTGACCAATCATGTTATTGAGTTTTCTGTCATGATACCATACCATTTTAAAAAGAATAGATAGAGTGCAACCGCACACTCAAGAGTGGTATATCTGTCAGTAGCGGATCTTGCCACGGGCAAGCAGGACTTTTGCCCGGGGCACCGCCTTCCGGAGGGCGCAGGGTGCCATCCTGAGGGCGCCAAACCAGGGCAAGATCCGCTGCTGCTGTGTGCCCCCCGCTGCCCGCTGCCCCCCTGCTGCCGCTGGCCGCTGCCCCCCCGCTGCCGCTGTGAAGGGAAACTAGATGCGTACGCGTCTAGTTTCCCTTCATGGAGAGGTCCTTTACTGTGCGGTGCGCGATGACATCATCGCGCACCGCACAGCAAAAGTCCTCTCCACGAAGGGAACTAGACGCTACGCGTCTAGTTTCCCTTCGTGTAGAGGACCTTTGCTGTGCGGTGCGCGATGACGTCATCGCGCACCGCACATCATTTCAGTCTGTACAGGGAGCATATATGACCACGCCCCCTGCACTAAGCCACGCCCCCTATTGCCGCCCGGGGCGCACAGAGCGCCAGAACCGGCCCTGATATCTATCTTATAAAATGGCCCTTGTTGTAACAAAAAAGTCCTATTTGGAGATAATACAGAATAGGAGGAAAAATAATTCAAAATAGGCTGTCTTATATCATTAAATATTTATTTATTGTAAATAACAGCGTGAGTGAATAAAACACAGTTTGCTGATTCTGAAGTGGCTGCACTTTGAATAGATAATCATTCTACAAGTCATGTTTGATATGGTCTGATGTGTGGTTATTTGATTTATGTGTTAAATTTGACATTTTGTGAAATTTCCAGTCAAAAATATGTGTCATAGGGGGCACTTCACAGTTGATCGCAGCAGCAAATTTGTTAGCAGTTGGGCAAAACCATGGGGGTCATTCTGAGTTGATCGCTCGCTAGCAACTGTTTGCAGCCATGCAGAAGCATAGTCACCGCCCACAGGGGAGTGTATTTTAGCTTTGCAAGTGTGCAAACGCTTTTGCAGCCGAGCACTACAAAAACAGTTTGTGCAGTTTCTGAGTAGGTCTGAACTTACTCAGCCCTTGCGATCACTTCAGCCTGTTCTTGCCTGGAATTGACGTCAGGCACCCGCCCTGCAAACGCTTGGACATGACTGTGTTTTCCCAAACACTCCCTGAAAACGGTCATGTGACACCCACAAACGCCTTCTTCCAGTCAATCTCCTTGCGATCATCTGTGCGAATGGAATCTTCGTTAAATCCATCGTTCAGCAACGATCCGCTTTGTACCCGTAAGGCGCATCTGCGCATTGCGGTGCATACGCATTAGGGTGCATACGCATTAGGGTGCATCAAACGCCCCATGAATTTTTAAAAGTAAGAAAAATGATTTGTCCCCATGCTACATTTTTTTGAAGTGTTAAGGATATATTGCATACCAATTTTGAAGAATCTGAGATGATATTTATGTGGCCCACCATGCCCCTGAAGATTAAAGATTTCTATTAATTTCTATTTTTCTATTTATTTTATTTTATTTCTATTTATTTCTATAAATTTCTATTTATTTTATCTGAAAAAGAAATAATGATTTGATTAATGATTTGTGATTTGGATGGGAACAGCCACGATAGGCCCATGAGGCTTCATGCTGTTCCCTTTCTTTGTTACGTTCTTATGTTCTTAAATCAATGTAAGACACGCATTCATGGCACACATACAAAAGTTGGCTTCGTTTTGCTAAAGTTAGTTGTTTTGTATAATACAATACAGTACAGTACAATACAATACAATACAATACAATACAATACAATACAATACAGACAATTTCTGGGTGTGGAGGTGGACCACCTAAGTCAAATCGTACATCAAAAAAAATTTGCACAGTTGTTTTTATGCTAAAAAGGTACATTTTAAGAATAGGGACAGCAAGCATTCCGAATGTCGGGGCGTTTGATGCACCCTAATACGCATGTGCAGTTTTGCCGAGTTTTGACCTGATCACAGCGCTGCAAAAAGTTGCTAGGGAGCGATCAACTCACCCGCCCAGCGTTCGCCCAACCATGCCTGTTTTCCCTGGCACGCCTGCGTTTTCCCTGGCATGCCTGCATTTTCCCTGGCACGCCTGCGTTTTTCTAAGCACTCCCTGAAAATGGTCAGTTGACACCCAGAAACGCTCCTTTCCTGTCAATCTTCTTGCGGCAGCCAGTGAGAATGAAAACGTTGCTAGAACCTGTGCAAAACCACAAAGGCCTTTGTATCCGTACGTCGCGCGTGCGCACTGTGGAGCATCCGCATGCACAGAAATGCCAATTTTTAGCCTGATCACTGCGCTGTGAACAACGGCAGCTAGCGATCAACTCGGAATGACCCCCATGGTGTTTCCCAACTGCTAACAAATTTGCTGCTGCTATCAACTCTGAAATAGGCCTATAGCGAGGCAGTGATGTGTACTATTTACTGTACACTTGTGGAATGATACAGCTGTGGCTTTGTAATGAGGTTTTGGTCATAGAAGAAAGTAGATAAGGCCAGAGGGGTAAGGGAGGTACACACGGCGGAGATGTGTGCTAAGCGATCTAGCACAGACCGCTCAGCACAAATCTCTCCCCCCACTCAGCGTGATGTGTGCTGAGCAAGGAAGGGGGCGCTCATTTCACCCAGCATGAGCGATCTCACTCGATTTGGCATGCATGCCAAATCTACAGCCAGCGATAGCGACACGCGGGACCGCACATCGCTGTCGCCGGCACCCTACACACAGAGAGATCCGTGCTTAATTTCTAAGCAATCTTGTCAGATTGCTTAGAATTTAAGTTAGTGATGAGCGGGTTCGGTTTTACTCGGTTTTACTCGGTTTTACTCGGTTCTCAAAACGGCATCTTATTGGCTCACGGATGTCACGTGTTTTGGATAGCCAATAAGATGCCGTTTTGAGAACCAAGTAAAACCGAGTAAAACCGAGTAAAACCGAACCTCGCTCATCACTAATTTAAGTACGGACCTCTCCGTGTGTACCCCCCTGTACAGTCATTGGGATATAATGCACAGTCATGTGATCCTATGTGTCCAATCATGTTGGTGAATTCTGTGAATTTGGCCATAGAGCTCACCAGGAAGATTTCTGGTAGGCTGACGTATCTGTGGGGCCTGTTTTGTCTATTGTCATGTGGCCCTACCCCCCAGATGACAGGCAGCCCACTGCACTCAGTACACTGCACTGTCTCCATAAATTCTGTTATTCCATCTCAGCAGTACAGCAACTATGCCATGGCTATACCTCCTGTGTACAGAGCCACTTTTAGTTCCCAGTCCACCCCTGATCTCAGACACAACTGCTGCAAAAGACACAAGAAAGGCCACAACTATATACAATCAGGCCCTATGAAGAGGGATCCCGCCTCTCTCAACAGGCCACACCCCCTCACCAGATAAAACCCTCATTAGGGCTGCAAAAAGGAGAGTTATGGTAGACTTACCATTGTTAACTCTCTTTCTGTGAGGTACATTGGGTTCCACGAAGAAACATCGGGGTGTAGAGTGGATCTTGATCCAGAGGCACCAACAGGCTAAAGCTTTAAGCTGTCCCAGGATGCATTGGGGCCTCTTCTATAACCCCGCCTCCAGGCACTGTGAGCTCAGATTCGGTAACCAGTCCAATACAGGAGCAGGTAAGAGAGAAGGTAGATGTTAGTCACATAGAACCACATTCTCGCGACAGGAGAAGGAACCAGCGACTAATGCCATACAAATCCAACGTACCTCGCAGAAAAAGAGTTAACAATGGTAAGTCTACCATAATTCTCCTTTTCTGCAGCAGGTTACATTGGTTTCCACAGGTAAACATCGGGGATATCCTAAAGTAGTTCCTCAAGGGAGGGGACGCAGCTTAACGGGTATGAGAACCCGGTGTCCAAACAGAGGCGGAACTACCGCCAGTGCAACCAGTGCGATGCACTGGGGCCCGCCACTGTCCAGTGGTCCAAAGCATGTAATGAATCGAACTGACTCATTACATGCCGCTGTTTGTTGCGGTCAACCGCCTCCCGCAGCACACAGCCGCCCGTAGAGGAGAGGAGCGCAGCGGACACGGGGGAAAGGAGGAGGAGGAGGAAGCCGCAGCAGCGCTGTGTTATAGGTTGAGGCTCTGCTGCTGCTGTCCCTCTGCTTCACCATAGGATGTCCTCCGCCGCTGTGAAGCGCATCCCAGCGGCGGAGAACAGCCTATGGTGAAGGACTGGGACAGCAGCAGCAGCGCCTCCACCAATAACACGGCGCTGCTGCGGCTCCCTCCTCCACCTCCCTCCTCCACCTCCCTCCTCCTCCTCCTTTTCTCCTGCCTGGGAATCGGGATCTCTGCCAGAAGCTGCACCGAGGAGCCTGAGCCAGCGGAGACAGTAAGTATAATTCATTCTTTCTTTTTCTTTCTTTCTTTCTTTCTTTCTTTCTTTCTTTCTTTCTTTCTTTCTTTCTTTCTTTCTTTCTTTCTTCATTAATGTGCAAAAAGGGGGATGCTGTCTGCCGTAATGTGTAAAAAGGGGGGACGCTGTCTGCCGTAATGTGTAAAAAGAGGAAATCTGCCTGCCGTAATGTGTAAAAAGGGCACGCTGTCTGCCGTAATGTGTAAAAAGGGCACGCTGTCTGCCGTTATGTGTAACAAGGGCACGCTGTCTGCCGTTATGTGTAAAAAGGGGACGCTGTCTGCCGTTATGTGTAAAAAGGCACGCTGTCTGCCGTTATGTGTAACAAGGGCACGCTGTCTGCCGTTATGTGTAAAAAGGGGACGCTGTCTGCCGTTATGTGTAAAAAGGGGGATGCTGTCTGCCGTAATGTGTAAAAAGGGGGATGCTGTCTGCCGTTATGTGTAAAAAGGGGGATGCTGTCTGCCGTTATGTGTAAAAAGAGGGACGCTGTCTGCCTTAATGTGTAAAAAGGGGATGCTGTCTGCCGTAAAGTGTAAAAAGGGGGACACTGTCTGCCATTATGTGTAAAAAGGGCACGCTGTCTGCCGTTATGTGTAAAAAGGGCACGCTGTCTGCCATTATGTGTAAAAAGGGGGACGCTGTCTGCCGTAATGTGTAAAAAGGGCACGCTGTCTGCCGTTATGTGTAAAAAGGGGACGCTGTCTGCCGTTATGTGTAAAAAGGGGGACGCTGTCTGCCGTAATGTGTAAAAAGGGGAATCTGTCCGCCGTAAGGTGTAAAAGGGTCTCTACCTGGTGTAGTGGTGCTACTGTGCGGCGTAATTTGAATAATGGAGACTACTGTGCACCGTTTTATGAATTGGTATTATTTTGTGGCCACACCCCTTCCCCACGAAGCCACGCCCCTATGTATTTTTGCACGCGCTGCCCGTTTTGGATGCAGGGGTGGGGCTCCGATGCCGTTTCTTGCACACAGCGCTAAAATGTCTAGTTACAGCACTGTTGCTAGGTATCCATTTCTCTGGCCCTGAGCAGGTCCCCCTCACCAGATCCTCTCCAGGGGTGAGGGGGTGAACTTGGATGCGATGGGGGGGGGAGGGGCCCAAAGCATTTTGTCGCACCTGGGCTCACCGTTCGCTAGTTCCGCCACTGTGTCCAAAGGAAGTATCCTGGGAGGTGGAAGAATCAAAGGTATAGAACCTAATAAACGTGTTCACAGAGAACCATGTAGCCGCCTTGCACAATTATTCTGTGGATGCGCCACGGAGGGCCGCCCAAGAAGGTCCAACAGACCGAGTAGAATAGGCATTAATAGCAGCAGGAGCTGGGAGATCAGCCTGCGCATAAGCTTGTGCAATCACCATTCTAATCCATTTGGCCAAGGTTTACTTATTCGCAGGCCAGCCACATTTGTGAAGACCAAACAAAACAAAAAGGGAATCTGACCTCCTGATAGAGGCAGTCCTCTCCACATATATACGGAGAGCCCGTACCACATCCAAAGACTGCTCTTTGTAGGACAAATCAGAAGAGATAAAGGTCGGAACCACAATCTATTGGTTAAGGTGAAAAGATGACACCACCTTAGGTAAATAACCTGGGCAAGTTTTAAGAACTACCCGGTCACAATGAAATATTAGAAAGGGTGGACGACAGAACAATGCGCCTAAGTCCGACACCCTTCTAGCAGAGGCAATAGCCAGTAAAAACAAGACCTTGGGCGTGAGCCATTTAAAGTCCACCATCTCAAGAGGTTCATAGTTTTAATGACCACCACAGAGAATCCTCTGGCTCTCAGGAGTGATGCCTCAAGAGCCACGCGTCAAAGCCAGCCTGGCCAGGTCCGGATAAAGACAAGGTCCCTGTACAAGGAGGTCTGGGCGCTGAGGAAGTAGAAGAGTACGCTCTGTCAATAGACCCTGCAGGTCTGAGAACCAATGCCGTCTGGACCATGCTGGAGTGACTAGAAATCCTCCTTCTTGTTTGAACTTCCGCAGGACCCTGGGCAGGAGTAACACTGGAGGGAACACGTAGGGCAGCCGAAAGTTCCAGGGAATTGCCAATGCGTCCATGAAATCTGCATGAGGATACCTGGACCTTGATTCGAAGACCGGAACCTTGTGATTGTGCTGAGACGCCATCAGGTCTATGTCTGGTATGCCCCACTTGTCCACTAGTAGTTGAAAGACTTCTGGATGAAGACTCCACTCTCCTGCGTGCACGTCCTGGCGACTGAGGAAGTCCACTTCCCAGTTTAGGATGCTCGGAATGAACACTGCCGATATTGCTGGCAGATGGCGTTCCGCCCAATGAAGGATTTTTGACACTTCCATCATAACCATGCGGCTTCAAGTGCCGCCTTGATGGTTTATGTATGCCACCGTAGTGGCATTGTCTGACTGTACTTGAACCGGCCTGTTCTGTACCAGAGGCAGGGCGAGAGTCAATGTATTAAACACCGCCCGCAACTCCAGAATGTTTATTGGGAGGAGTGACTCCTCCTTGGTCCAGCGACCCTGAAAAGTGTGTTGCTCCAACACCGCACCCCATCCCCTCAGACTGGCATCCGTTGTCAGCAGGACCCAGTCGGGGATCCAGAAGGGATGGCCCACGGCTCAATTGCTTGTCCTGTAGCCACCAGGTCAGCGACAGACGAACCTCCGGAGTCAAAGAGATCATGTGAGATCTGATCCGATGAGGTAGGCCGTCCCACTTGGAAAGGATTAACCTCTGCAGAGGGCGAGAATGAAATTGAGCATACTCTATCATGTCGAATGCTGACACCATCAGGCCAAGTACTTGCATCGCTGAGTGTATTGACACTCTGGGCGACAAAGGAAGCATCTTATCCTATCTTTAAGTCTCAAGATGTTTTCTGGAGACAGAAATAGTCGCTGACTGTGTGTGTCCAGGAGTGCCCCCAGGTACAGCATGCTCTGAGCTGGGACCAACGAGTATTTCTTCCAATTGGTGAGCCACCCATGGGCTTGTAGGAAGCTTACCGCCAGTTGTAGATGACTGAGGAGGACATTGTGGGAGTTTGCCAGAATCAGCAAGTCGTCCAGATACGGCAGGATCCGGACTCCCTGGCGACGGGGATAGGCCGTCATTACGGCCATGACCTTGGTGAAGATCCAAGGAGCCATAGCCAGTCCAAATGGCAGAGCCTGGAACTGATAGTGGAGGTTGCCAATAGCAAACGCCAGATACTGCTGATGCTACATGGCAATAGGTATATGCAGGTATGCATCCTGTATATCCAGAGATACCATATAGTCTGCGGGTTCCATAGCCAGTATGATTGAGCGCAGTGTTTCCATATGGAACCTGGACACTCTCACAAACCTGTTCAGTGATTTGAGGTAGAGTATAGGCCGGAAAGACCCATTGGGTTTTGGAACTAGAAACAGGGTCAAGAAGTTACCTCTGCCTGTCTGGGCCAGAGGAACCGACACTACCACTACTGTATTCAGGAGAGAACTCACAACCTTTTGCAAAGCTTGCACCTTTAATGGAAACCGAAGGGATAACCGTAGTGCAAAACTGGCGAGGGGGACATCTCTTGAAGGAGACTTCATCCCCGTGAGACAACTTCTTGCACCCCTGCATTTGAAATGGTCATTAACCAGACCTGGGTGAACTGCAGAAGTCGGCCTCCCACCCTGGGGTCCCCCAGGGGGAGTCCGCCCAGTCATGTGGCAGGCTTGTATTGTTTAGAAACAGGCTGATGGGCCGCCCAGGACTGCATTGCCTTAGGCATAGTGGTTTTGGGAGCACGAGATTGTCTCGGGTATGCCTGACCTTTTGCTTTCCCTTGAGGCCGAAAGGAACGAAATGTGGTACCACTAGCCTTCTGTGCAGAAGGATTAGTATTTGGGAGAAAGGCAGTCTTAGCAGCTGCCAATTCAGACACAATTTTATTTAGGTCTTCCCCAAACAAAATGTCCCCCTTAAAGGGGAGTACCTCCAAGGTCTTTTTGGAGTCTGGATCTACCTTCCATGACCTCAAACACAGAATACGGCGAGCCAGGACAGACGTAGTCGACGCCTTGGCTGCCAACACACCCGCCTCAGAGGACGCCTCCTGAATGTAATAGGCTGCTGTGGTAATGTGAGACAGGTATTGTCTGGCATTGTCAGATATATCCTCGGGCAGCTCTTCCTCTAACGCCTGAACCCATGCTTCAATTCCTTTTGCAGCCCAAGAGGCTGCAATAGTGGGTACAGCACCTGTAAGGGAGTAAATAGATTTCAGGCATCCCTCCACACGCTTATCTGTCGGTTCCTTCAGTGAAGTGACAATGGTGACAGGCAGAATGAACGACACCACTAGGCGGGTGACATGAGAATCCACCGGCGGTGAATTTTCCCACTTGTTACATAACTCTGCAGAGGGAGGATAGCAAGCCAAGGCCCATTTAGACAGAGGGAATTTCTTCCTTGCCTGATGTCCACCAAATGGTTAGAATGGGGTAATAGATTTTTAACCACCTTCTGCCATTTAAACATCAGTTTTCTTAGCCAAAGTAGTAGAATCCTCATCATCATTGATTTGTAGGATTTTCTTAATAGCAACCACAAGGGCTGGGACATCAATTTGCAATGGAGAATCCTCGTCAGAAACACCTGATTCAGTGTCTGACAGGACAGTATGCTCCCCCTCCTCTTCAGATGAAACATCTGAGAAATTAATGGATTGTGAGGAGGAAGCAGCCCGCTTAGATGACCCAGAGACACTAGAGTGACATGGAGTAGATTTTTGTATGACCAAGGAATGATATAATTGCTGCAACTGGCTAGACAATTTTTTTTGCCCAAGATGGATTAACCATAGGGACAATTTGTGGCTGTAATGGCACAGGCGGTCCCATAGGGGGCATAAGGCATTCCACAAGAGTTATCCAGTAGGTTTGTGAACGCAGCCCAGGGTGGCTCCTGATTGGTTACAGGAGCTGCAGACTGACTGGGAGATGTATGATACATAGTACACAGACCATCATACATAACTTCCCCCTCTGGTAAATCTTTGGCGCATGCTCTGCATGATGTGGGAGCGTCCACAGACTTACTGCCCTTCTTGTTAGACATTGTACACAAATGCAACAACAGAGCGAATTAGTACGAGAAAGCCAGCCAGAGTACAATACCTGCAAATAAATCCATTAGTATGTGACTGTAGACACAGTACAGAACACCAGCGAATAAATCCTTTATTATGTGACTGAGTACACAGTAGAATACACATAATAGGTAAATACTGGGATGCACTATATATATATATATTAGAGATGAGAGGGTTCGGTTCCTCGGAATCCGAACCCGCCCGAACTTCATTTTTTTTTACACGGGGCCGAGCGACTCGGATCTTCCCGCCTTGCTCGGTTAACCCGAGCGCGCCCGAACGTCATCATCCCGCTGTCGGATTCTCGCGAGGCTCGGATTCTATCGCAAGACTCGGATTCTATATAAGGAGCCGCGCGTCGCCGCCATTTTCACACGTGCATTGAGATTCATAGGGAGAGGACGTGGCTGGCGTCCTCTCCGTTTATAGAGAAGAGAGTGAGACTAGAGTAGAGAGAGACACAGTAGTAATTTTGGGGAGCATTAGGAGGAGTACTACTACTTGCTGAAGTGATAGATAGATAGTGTGACTGTATAATGTATATCTGACTTGTGGGGGAGACACTGACAGTGGGGAGCAGTTAGAGTCTGAGAGCAGGACTCAGGAGTACATATAACGTACAGTGCACACTTTTGCTGCCAGAGTGCCACACTGCCATTGTGACCACACTGACCACCAGTATAATATATATTGTGATTGTCTGCTTAGGAGTACTACTTGCAAGTTGCTGATAGTGTGACCAGTGACCTGACCACCAGTTTAATAATCACCACCAGTTTAATATATATATATATATATATATATATATAATTGTATATAATATATATATAATATTGTATACCACCTACCCGTTTTTTTTTCTTTCTTTCTTCTTCTTTATACATACTACTATAGTAGCTTACTGTAGCAGTCTGCGGTGCTGCTGAGCTGACAGTGTCCAGCAGGTCCGTCATCAGTCATTACATAATAAATATATATACCTGTCCGGCTGCAGTACTAGTGATATTATATATATATATATATATATATATTAATTTCATCTCATTATCATCCAGTCTATATTAGCAGCAGACACAGTACGGTAGTCCACGGCTGTAGCTACCTCTGTGTCGGCAGTCGCTGGTCCATCCATAATTGTATACCACCTACCCGTGTTTTTTTTTTCTTTCTTCTTGATACATACTACTATAGTAGCTTACTGTAGCAGTCTGCGGTGCTGCTGAGCTGACAGTGTCCAGCAGGTCCGTCATCAGTCATTACATAATAAATATATATACCTGTCCGGCTGCAGTACTAGTGATATTATATATATATATATATTAATTTCATCTCATTATCATCCAGTCTATATTAGCAGCAGACACAGTACGGTAGTCCACGGCTGTAGCTACCTCTGTGTCGGCAGTCGCTGGTCCATCCATAATTGTATACCACCTACCCGTGTTTTTTTTTTTTTCTTTCTTCTTGATACATACTACTATAGTAGCTTACTGTAGCAGTCTGCGGTGCTGCTGAGCTGACAGTGTCCAGCAGGTCCGTCATCAGTCATTACATAATAAATATATATACCTGTCCGGTTGCAGTACTAGTGATATTATATATATATATATATTAATTTCATCTCATTATCATCCAGTCTATATTAGCAGCAGACACAGTACGGTAGTCCACGGCTGTAGCTACCTCTGTGTCGGCAGTCGCTGGTCCATCCATAATTGTATACCACCTACCCGTGTTTTTTTTTTCTTCTTGATACATACTACTATAGTAGCTTACTGTAGCAGTCTGCGGTGCTGCTGAGCTGACAGTGTCCAGCAGGTCCGTCATCAGTCATTACATAATAAATATATATACCTGTCCGGCTGCAGTACTAGTGATATTATATATATATATATATATATATATTAATTTCATCTCATTATCATCCAGTCTATATTAGCAGCAGACACAGTACGGTAGTCCACGGCTGTAGCTACCTCTGTGTCGGCAGTCGCTGGTCCATCCATAATTGTATACCACCTACCCGTGTTTTTTTTTTTTTCTTTCTTCTTGATACATACTACTATAGTAGCTTACTGTAGCAGTCTGCGGTGCTGCTGAGCTGACAGTGTCCAGCAGGTCCGTCATCAGTCATTACATAATAAATATATATACCTGTCCGGCTGCAGTACTAGTGATATTATATATATATATATATATTAATTTCATCTCATTATCATCCAGTCTATATTAGCAGCAGACACAGTACGGTAGTCCACGGCTGTAGCTACCTCTGTGTCGGCAGTCGCTGGTCCATCCATAATTGTATACCACCTACCCGTGGTTTTTTTTTTCTTTCTTCTTGATACATACTACTATAGTAGCTTACTGTAGCAGTCTGCGGTGCTGCTGAGCTGACAGTGTCCAGCAGATCCGTCATCAGTCATTACATAATAAATATATATACCTGTCCGGCTGCAGTACTAGTGATATTATATATATATATATATATTAATTTCATCTCATTATCATCCAGTCTATATTAGCAGCAGACACAGTACGGTAGTCCACGGCTGTAGCTACCTCTGTGTCGGCAGTCGCTGGTCCATCCATAATTGTATACCACCTACCCGTGTTTTTTTTTTTCTTTCTTCTTGATACATACTACTATAGTAGCTTACTGTAGCAGTCTGCGGTGCTGCTGAGCTGACAGTGTCCAGCAGGTCCGTCATCAGTCATTACATAATAAATATATATACCTGTCCGGCTGCAGTACTAGTGATATTATATATATATATATATATATATATATATATTAATTTCATCTCATTATCATCCAGTCTATATTAGCAGCAGACACAGTACGGTAGTCCACGGCTGTAGCTACCTCTGTGTCGGCAGTCGCTGGTCCATCCATAATTGTATACCACCTACCCGTGTTTTTTTTTTTTCTTTCTTCTTGATACATACTACTATAGTAGCTTACTGTAGCAGTCTGCGGTGCTGCTGAGCTGACAGTGTCCAGCAGGTCCGTCATCAGTCATTACATAATAAATATATATACCTGTCCGGCTGCAGTACTAGTGATATTATATATATATATATATATTAATTTCATCTCATTATCATCCAGTCTATATTAGCAGCAGACACAGTACGGTAGTCCACGGCTGTAGCTACCTCTGTGTCGGCAGTCGCTGGTCCATCCATAATTGTATACCACCTACCCGTGTTTTTTTTTTTCTTTCTTCTTGATACATACTACTATAGTAGCTTACTGTAGCAGTCTGCGGTGCTGCTGAGCTGACAGTGTCCAGCAGGTCCGTCATCAGTCATTACATAATAAATATATATACCTGTCCGGCTGCAGTACTAGTGATATTATATATATATATATATTAATTTCATCTCATTATCATCCAGTCTATATTAGCAGCAGACACAGTACGGTAGTCCACGGCTGTAGCTACCTCTGTGTCGGCAGTCGCTGGTCCATCCATAAGTATACTAGTATCCATCCATCTCCATTGTTTACCTGAGGTGCCTTTTAGTTGTGCCTATTAAAATATGGAGAACAAAAATGTTGAGGTTCCAAAATTAGGGAAAGATCAAGATCCACTTCCACCTCGTGCTGAAGCTGCTGCCACTAGTCATGGCCGAGACGATGAAATGCCAGCAACGTCGTCTGCCAAGGCCGATGCCCAATGTCATAGTACAGAGCATGTAAAATCCAAAACACCAAATATCAGTAAAAAAAGGACTCCAAAATCTAAAATAAAATTGTCGGAGGAGAAGCGTAAACTTGCCAATATGCCATTTACCACACGGAGTGGCAAGGAACGGCTGAGGCCCTGGCCTATGTTCATGGCTAGTGGTTCAGCTTCACATGAGGATGGAAGCACTCAGCCTCTCGCTAGAAAAATGAAAAGACTCAAGCTGGCAAAAGCACCGCAAAGAACTGTGCGTTCTTCGAAATCCCAAATCCACAAGGAGAGTCCAATTGTGTCGTTTGCGATGCCTGACCTTCCCAACACTGGACGTGAAGAGCATGCGCCTTCCACCATTTGCACGCCCCCTGCAAGTGCTGGAAGGAGCACCCGCAGTCCAGTTCCTGATAGTCAGATTGAAGATGTCAGTGTTGAAGTACACCAGGATGAGGAGGATATGGGTGTTGCTGGCGCTGGGGAGGAAATTGACCAGGAGGATTCTGATGGTGAGGTGGTTTGTTTAAGTCAGGCACCCGGGGAGACACCTGTTGTCCGTGGGAGGAATAGGGCCGTTGACATGCCTGGTGAAAATACCAAAAAAATCAGCTCTTCGGTGTGGAAGTATTTCAACAGAAATGCGGACAACATTTGTCAAGCCGTGTGTTGCCTTTGTCAAGCTGTAATAAGTAGGGGTAAGGACGTTAACCACCTCGGAACATCCTCCCTTATATGTCACCTGCAGCGCATTCATAATAAGTCAGTGACAAGTTCAAAAACTTTGGGCGACAGCGGAAGCAGTCCACTGACCAGTAAATCCCTTCATCTTGTAACCAAGCTCACGCAAACCACCCCACCAACTCCCTCAGTGTCAATTTCCTCCTTCCCCAGGAATGCCAATAGTCCTGCAGGCCATGTCACTGGCAATTCTGACGAGTCCTCTCCTGCCTGGGATTCCTCCGATGCATCCTTGCGTGTAACGCCTACTGCTGCTGGCGCTGCTGTTGTTGCTGCTGGGAGTCGATGGTCATCCCAGAGGGGAAGTCGTAAGCCCACTTTTACTACTTCCACCAAGCAATTGACTGTCCAACAGTCCTTTGCGAGGAAGATGAAATATCACAGCAGTCATCCTGTTGCAAAGCGGATAACTGAGGCCTTGACAACTATGTTGGTGTTAGACGTGCGTCCGGTATCCGCCGTTAGTTCACAGGGAACTAGACAATTTCTTGAGGTAGTGTGCCCCCGTTACCAAATACCATCTAGGTTCCACTTCTCTAGGCAGGCGATACCGAGAATGTACACGGACGTCAGAAAAAGACTCACCAGTGTCCTAAAAAATGCAGTTGTACCCAATGTCCACTTAACCACGGACATGTGGACAAGTGGAGCAGGGCAGGGTCAGGACTATATGACTGTGACAGCCCACTGGGTAGATGTATGGACTCCCGCCGCAAGAACAGCAGCGGCGGCACCAGTAGCAGCATCTCGTAAACGCCAACTCTTTCCTAGGCAGGCTACGCTTTGTATCACCGGTTTCCAGAATACGCACACAGCTGAAAACCTCTTACGGCAACTGAGGAAGATCATCGCGGAATGGCTTACCCCAATTGGACTCTCCTGTGGATTTGTGGCATCGGACAACGCCAGCAATATTGTGTGTGCATTAAATATGGGCAAATTCCAGCACGTCCCATGTTTTGCACATACCTTGAATTTGGTGGTGCAGAATTTTGTAAAAAACGACAGGGGCGTGCAAGAGATGCTGTCGGTGGCCAGAAGAATTGCGGGACACTTTCGGAGGACAGGCACCACGTACAGAAGACTGGAGCACCACCAAAAACGCCTGAACCTGCCCTGCCATCATCTGAAGCAAGAAGTGGTAACGAGGTGGAATTCAACCCTATATATGCTTCAGAGGTTGGAGGAGCAGCAAAAGGCCATTCAAGCCTATACAATTGAGCACGATATAGGAGGTGGAATGTACCTGTCTCAAGCGCAGTGGAGAATGATTTCAACGTTGTGCAAGGTTCTGCAACCTTTTGAACTTGCCACACGTGAAGTCAGTTCAGACACTGCCAGCCTGAGTCAGGTCATTCCCCTCATCAGGCTTTTGCAGAAGAAGCTGGAGGCATTGAAGGAGGAGCTAAAAGGGAGCGATTCCGCTAGGCATGTGGGACTTGTGGATGGAGCCCTTAATTCGCTTAACAAGGATTCACGGGTGGTCAATCTGTTGAAATCAGAGCACTACATTTTGGCCACCGTGCTCGATCCTAGATTTAAAACCTACCTTGGATCTCTCTTTCCGGCAGACACAAGTCTGCTGGGGTTCAAAGACCTGCTGGTGACAAAATTGTCAAGTCAAGCGGAACGTGACCTGTCAACATTTCCTCCTTCACATTCTCCCGCAACTGGGGGTGCGAGGAAAAGGCTCAGAATTCCGAGCCCACCCGCTGGCGGTAATGCAGGGCAGTCTGGAGCGACTGCTGATGCTAACATCTGGTCCGGACTGAAGGACCTGACAACGATTACGGACATGTCGTCTACTGTCACTGCATATGATTCTCTCCCCATTGAAAGAATGGTGGAGGATTATATGAGTGACCGCATCCAAGTAGGCACGTCAGACTGTCCGTACTTATACTGGCAGGAAAAAGAGGCAATTTGGAGGCCCTTGCACAAACTGGCTTTATTCTACCTAAGTTGCCCTCCCACAAGTGTGTACTCCGAAAGAGTGTTTAGTGCCGCCGCTCACCTTGTCAGCAATCGGCGTACGAGGTTACTTCCAGAAAATGTGGAGAAGATGATGTTCATTAAAATGAATTATAATCAATTCCTCCGTGGAGACATTGACCAGCAGCAATTGCCTCCACAAAGTAGTACAAAGGGAGCTGAGATGGTGGATTCCAGTGGGGACGAATTGATAATCTGTGAGGAGCGGGATGTACACGGTGATATATCGGAGGATGATGATGAGGTGGACATCTTGCCTCTGTAGAGCCAGTTTGTGCAAGGAGAGATTAATTGCTTCTTTTTTGGTGGGGGTCCAAACCAACCCGTCATTTCAGTCACAGTCGTGTGGCAGACCCTGTCACTGAAATGATGGGTTGGTTAAAGTGTGCATGTCCTGTTTATACAACATAAGGGTGGGTGGGAGGGCCCAAGGACAATTCCATCTTGCACCTCTTTTTTCTTTCATTTTTATTTGCGTCATGTGCTGTTTGGGGAGTGTTTTTTGGAAAGGCCATCCTGCGTGACACTGCAGTGCCACTCCTAGATGGGCCAGGTGTTTGTGTCGGCCACTAGGGTCGCTTAGCTTACTCACACAGCTACCTCATTGCGCCTCTTTTTTTCTTCTTTGCGTCATGTGCTGTTTGGGGAGTGTTTTTTGGAAGGGCCATCCTGCGTGACACTGCAGTGCCACTCCTAGATGGGCCAGGTGTTTGTGTCGGCCACTAGGGTCGCTTATCTTACTCACACAGCTACCTCATTGCGCCTCTTTTTTTCTTTGCGTCATGTGCTGTTTGGGGAGTGTTTTTTGGAAGGGCCATCCTGCGTGACACTGCAGTGCCACTCCTAGATGGGCCAGGTGTTTGTGTCGGCCACTAGGGTCGCTTATCTTACTCACACAGCTACCTCATTGCGCCTCTTTTTTTCTTTGCGTCATGTGCTGTTTGGGGAGTGTTTTTTGGAAGGGCCATCCTGCGTGACACTGCAGTGCCACTCCTAGATGGGCCAGGTGTTTGTGTCGGCCACTAGGGTCGCTTATCTTACTCACACAGCTACCTCATTGCGCCTCTTTTTTTCTTTGCGTCATGTGCTGTTTGGGGAGTGTTTTTTGGAAGGGCCATCCTGCGTGACACTGCAGTGCCACTCCTAGATGGGCCAGGTGTTTGTGTCGGCCACTAGGGTCGCTTATCTTACTCACACAGCTACCTCATTGCGCCTCTTTTTTTCTTTGCGTCATGTGCTGTTTGGGGAGTGTTTTTTGGAAGGGCCATCCTGCGTGACACTGCAGTGCCACTCCTAGATGGGCCAGGTGTTTGTGTCGGCCACTAGGGTCGCTTATCTTACTCACACAGCTACCTCATTGCGCCTCTTTTTTTCTTTGCGTCATGTGCTGTTTGGGGAGTGTTTTTTGGAAGGGCCATCCTGCGTGACACTGCAGTGCCACTCCTAGATGGGCCAGGTGTTTGTGTCGGCCACTAGGGTCGCTTAGCTTAGTCATCCAGCGACCTCGGTGCAAATTTTAGGACTAAAAATAATATTGTGAGGTGTGAGGTATTCAGAATAGACTGAAAATGAGTGGAAATTATGGTTTTTGAGGTTAATAATACTTTGGGATCAAAATGACCCCCAAATTCTATGATTTAAGCTGTTTTTTAGTGTTTTTTGAAAAAAACACCCGAATCCAAAACACACCCGAATCCGACAAAAAAAATTCGGTGAGGTTTTGCCAAAACGCGGTCGAACCCAAAACACGGCCGCGGAACCGAACCCAAAACCAAAACACAAAACCCGAAAAATTTCAAGTGCACATCTCTAATATATATATATATATATGTATATATATACATATATATATATATGACCCTGATGCACCTAGTCCCTTAGGGTACAGAATATAGTGATAGATATATCTGGGAAACACTGAAAGTGAAACCACACAGCAGATACCGGCACACACAGTCACAAGCAATGCAGATAATTATTATAACAATAAAACTGCACTGGACTAGTATATGTACAGATAATATATATATATATATGTATATATATATATAAATATATATATATAAATAATGGGGTACCCAATAGCGCTAAATGTGAGTCTAAAGCAGCACCTCTAAAAGTCTCAAATACATTTAAGTAAAATTTATTCATAAGAATAAAAATACAATAAAACATCAAGAGCATCAATAGGGTTTCACAAAGCGGTGTCTTCGGATTTATCCGATTTTACATTCAGTGTCTTTGTTGGTATAGATTCACTGAGTGACACAAATGCAGAAAGATAGATTTACCCAACGCATTTTGTCCCTAATGGGACTTCTTCAGGGGTACAGAAATCTACATGATAAAATATAACAACCATTCGTATGAACAATACCAATTTAAAGAGGGTGTATATGTTTTTTTTTTACAATCATACATACCGGATGCTCAAACAATGAGGTGGGAATAACTTGATAAACCATCTACACCTCTAATTGTACCAGTTGAGGTAGGTATATACAACCTGATGGATAAAATAACATATCATCTTTTAGGATTTTAAGTACAGAAAATAAATAATCGGGAGGGAACAGGTGGTATGAGGGTATTAAAATACATACCAGGTTATATCTGGTGTATTAGATTGCAATGCAATATGGCTTCATATCGTGGCGTGATGGATTATATCTCAACAATGGTCTTAGTATAACCTATATGATAATGGTAATGAAGGGAATTTTGCGTATACTGTAGCTATTCAAAGTGTGTAGCTGTAATTACAAGTAGGGGCAAGAAAAGGCATACATACCAATGGTAAATGAACAAATATCTATCACTGAACTGTTGTGGATGATCAACTTTCAGCATACAGAGCACTGGGCATAATATGCCTAAAATGATTAATTAGCAGAATTTCAACATGGGAACATTAAAATAAACATAGTTCATCAACTTAGATATAGCCTCACTTGGTTTCATATGCTCAATCAAAAGGTAAGTACAAACAATATTATATAATGTATAAAGCACATATAGAATATAATATGAGATGATAATATTCAAATGAATATTCTATGTATATGTTCTATAATATCTAAATAATTATACAGCGCATAAGGCGCATATTCTGAATGTAGCAAGAAACATAACAAGAAATTGCAGAGTTGTACGTATAACAAACAGCTGCTTATACGAATGGTTGTTATATTTTATCATGTAGATTTCTGTACCCCTGAAGAAGTCCCATTAAGGGATGAAATGCGTTGGGTCAATCCATCTTTCTGCAATTGTGTCACTCAGTGAATCTATACCAACAAAGAAACTGAATGTAAAATCGGATAAATCCGAAGACACAGCTTTGTGAAACCTTGGCCCTCATTCCGAGTTGTTCGCTCGCAAGTGAATTTTAGCAGATTTGCTCATGCTAAGCCGCCGCCTACTGGGAGTGTATCTTAGCATCTTAAAATTGCGAACGATGTATTCACAATATTGCGATTACACACCTCGTAGCAGTTTCTGAGTAGCTTCAGACTTACTCGGCATCTGCGATCATTTCAGTGCTTGTCGTTCCTGGTTTGACGTCACAAACACACCCAGCGTTCGCCCAGACACTCCCCCGTTTCTCCGGCCACTCCTGCGTTTTTTCCGGAAACGGTAGCGTTTTTTCCCACACGCCCATAAAACGGCCTGTTTCCGCCCAATAACACCCATTTCCTGTCAATCACATTACGATCGCCAGAACGATGAAAAAGCCGTGAGTAAAAATCCTAACTGCATAGCAAATTTACTTGGCGCAGTCGCATTGCGGACATTGCGCATGCGCATTAAGCGGAAAATCGCTGCGATGCGAAGATTTTTACCGAGCGAACAACTCGGAATGAGGGCCCTTATTAATGCTCTTGATGTTTTACTGTATTTTTATTCTTATGAATAAATTTTACTTGAATGTATTTGAGACTTTTATTGTATACCACTGCAATTAAGTACGTGAACAATACCATTAATCTAGCGCCCACAGATCTGTGCGTTTGATATATATATATTATATATATATATATATATATATATATATACATAGATATATATATACATATATATATATATATGTGTGCAAAGTCCACGGCACTCCCAATTCCCAAAATTCAATATGAACAAGTAATACAGCCGGTGCCCTCCCTGGTAACAGCAGCGCTGTGTCCAATATAGCATGCAGAATCGGGCGGCACTCTCGGCGTAGAAATGAAGACAGACAGGCAAGTCTGATGTTCTAATCAACGTTTCAATGTCTATTACGGCATTTTCGTGCAGTCCCAGAGACCAGCCGCAACTATGCTTATAAAATGGCGCCCAGTGTCTCAGTCAGGGAGTGAGGGAGAGTGTGAAGCAGCTCCAGGGCGGGAAAATCTGCAGGAGATGTCGCCCTGGGCTGGGGAGAGGCTACAGGTCAAGCGCCAGCTCCCCTATGCTGGACTTCCACTCCCGGTACTAGCGAGCCTTATTAAATGGGGCGTTAGTACACCCGACCTGTGCTCTATTGCCCTGGTGATCTAGTGGGGTCCCTGCTTGGTGACGGTGTCCACGTCAGCACCGCGACCCGTCTCCATAGGTCTCGGATGGAACGTGATTTAATGGCGGTCCCACCTGGGGGACCATCTTACCTCCTCCCTGCAGCAGCCACACAAACCAGGAGAGCGACTGCAACCGTGTGCCTAAAGCCAGAGCGTCTCCGCCGCAAGTACCCGGGAACAGGCCGCGGTAGTATGCAACGCCGCTTGGGAGGTGATGGAGCTGCAGTGTTGAAGTGTCACCATGGCATGCAGCGCTGACAGCCCCTACATACTCCCTCCTGCCCACTCCAGTTGGTCAACAGGCGACGCCTCTCTAACCTGGTAGCTGTATCCCATGCGCGAATCCAAGATTTTAACCATGCTGCCCCCTTCACTGAAACTAGCTCCCTCACTCGTTTAGACTCTCCCCGACCTTGCAAAGCTACAAATGGGCACTGAAAACCCACCTTCAGCATAACCTAGTTTCGATGCCACCCTCCCAACCCCCTGCCTTGGCCATCTGTGCCTCACTTACTTCCTACCATCAGGCTGCCTTTCGCTTGCTCGCACCTCATGTCACCTGTCTGTCTCCCCCCACCCCCTAGATTGTGAGTTCCTTGAAGAGAAGCCCTCTTCCCTCATGTTTCCACAACCCTCTTCTCTCACACATCAATTACAGCCTACGTAGCAAATGTCTATACATGCATCTCCTCTTGCTCATTACTGTATGTCTCTTCCAGTTGCTGCCTGCCCCTGGTAGTATGACGGCTACTCCTTTGCTTCTTTTCATCTCGGTCATTGGGGGTAATTCCAAGTTGATCGCAGCAGGAATTTTGTTAGCAGTTGGGCAAAACCATGTGCACTGCAGGGGGGGCAGATATAACATGTGCAGAGAGAGTTAGATTTGGGTGTGGTGTGTTCAATCTGCAGTCTAATTTGCAGTGTAAAAATAAAGCAACCACGATTTACCCTGCACAGAAATAAAATAACCCACCCAATTCTAACTCTCTCTGCACATGTTATATCTGCCTCCCCTGCAGTGCACATGGTTTTGCCCAACTGCTAACAAAATTCCTGCTGCTTTCGTTCGCAATTCTGCAAAGCTAAGATTCACTCCCAGTAGGCGGCGGCTTAGCGTGTGCAATGCTGCTAAAAGCAGCTAGCGAGCGAACAACTCGGAATGAGGGCCCTTGACCCTTTTCCTCAATGGAAGGGGATACGTCAGGGGTAGCGGCGACCTTCACCAGTTGGGTGAAAGGTCATCACTGGCTAAAAGCCTCAGATATCCAATTTTCACGCACTCTCACACGTAGTGTGTGTCGATGAGGCTCTCACATCCGTGAGCCTCTTAGACCGGTGCACGGGGGTGCATAACAAACTGACACAAAGCAATACTCACTTCTGACTTACTGGTCACTTTGATTGCAGCGGATCTCTGCCTCTGTGGATGAAAGAAGAGCACCCTCCCTAACTGCAGGCTTACCTAACTAACGGCAAACAACTAACTACTGCCTAACTTCACCTGCTGAACAATATAACAAATACAACTGGGACAAATACAACTGAGACTACTGACAGAGAACACATCAACAATTGACCACCACAATACAATGAATCAAATTAAGCAATACCCCGACGTGATGACACAATAAACCCCTAATATACGGCTTCACTCACAGATTAATAGACAGCAGGCCCTCTCCACCTTATGAGGGTGCGAATAGGGTCCTGTTGCGGACAGCCAACCACTTCAGGTTCATGGGAAGTCGAGGCATGTGGGACGGGTCCGTTATGCCACCGCCCCTCCAATCCCTTATAGTGTGCACAGTGTGGGAACCAGCCGGTCCCTCACTTCCTGCCAGACTCAGATCCCCAGCAAGCTGCCTCACATCCCACTCCCTGTGGAGCCTTGTCTGAGCCAGGCCCTGTGCACTACAATTCGTGTTATCCTGTATCTCCAAATAGTTATTACATTCACAGACAAGGTATCTCACTCGTTCAATCTGGAATTATATCCGTGGCAATTTAGGCTTAAGCCTGAATGCGGGCACAGGCCTGAGGCCTGGTTGAGGGCACATGCCTGAGGCCTGGTTGAGGGCACAGGCCGGAGGCCTTGTTGAGGGCACAGGCCGAAGGCCTTGCTGAGGGCACAGGCCGGAGGCCTGACTGGGGCACAGGCTGGAAGGGCCTGACTAATGGTGGCATAGGCTGCTAAGGCCTGACTAATGGTGGCACAGGCCAGAAGGGCCTGACTATTCCCACAGGCCTAGTGCCTTAACTCTGGTGCTCTAGGGAGGATTACAGAAAGGTGATGGTGGCCCAGGGCTGCCTACCCAACTCGGTGGGAGAGGTTGCAGCGGGGAGCTTCATTAGCTCTTTTGCTACCCTCACGCCGCAGCACTCTCCGCAGGTCCTCCGCTGCTGGGCTCTTTCGTCCACCGCTTCAGTATTCTCCGCCGCCGCTGCATCTTCTTTCTTCCTCTGGAGCTCTTCCTTCTTCAGCATCCGGCGCCTGACTGAGCTATCCCGCTCTGCAGAGACTCTTATATGACACTGGGAGAGGGCGGAGCTATGATGCAACAAGCCCCGATTGGCTAACACTTGACGCGCCATTCAAACTGCCACGATTTGATTGAAGGGACTTGAATCCTAAAGGATGCAAGTCCCTTCATGCCGGAAACCCGCCGCCGTGCCTAAGCCTGTCACCGCGCCGAAGCCTGCCGTGAGCCGCCACCCGCCGGAAAGGAACGGAGTTAAATACCCTCCACACGGCACCCGGCATGGCACCCATGTGGACTACTCTCCACATTCCCCCCCCCCCTTGTCCTTTGTAGTTCCTACAAAGCAAGAGTCAGACCACACAAAGTCAGGGTCCACGTAGCGGGGGCCAAGAACTCCACGGTTAGAATGCTGATAGTGCCTAAGCAAAGGTGGGGTGACCACATCAGTCAGGGGTTGAGTCCCCGGTGACTCGCCCAGCTGATACTCCTGAGCAGGCAGCCACCACTTTACTACAGGCACAGGAATTGGAACTTCCCAACCAGAAGCCCCACCCCCCAGCAGCCTCATTCGGAATCCTGGTGCCTTCAGTGGGACCAGGAAATGGACAAGGTCGCATTTTATCCCGATGCAACGTACGTAGCTATCCGGTTCCATTGGTTGACTCTACTTGATAAACCAGACCATCCGGAGACAGGCGACGAATAACGTACGGGGTGACTTCCCACAGTTCTGACAATTTTCCCCCAGGACGGACTTCATGCACCAAGACCTGCTGGCCCACAGCCAATGGCTCAGCCTCTCGAGCCCTCGCAGGTGCATGGCGATGTTCAGCGATAAGTGTCTCAGCCAACTCTTGGGCTGCCTTCAGGCATAGTTGATGCTCCTCTACCCAACCAGCTGGAGATAGGGGAACCCCCTCTTCAGTATCCGACAACTGTAAATCATGTGCATCCTGCCCTGTCCGACCAAACACCAGGAAGAAAGGAGAGATCCCGGTGGTGTGATGGACCCGGTTGTTATAGGTCCAAACTAACTCCTGCACATGTTCGGGCCACCGACACTTCGTTTCCCCTTCCAGCATGCAGAGCATTTGCAGCAAGGTCTGGTTGAACCTCTCACAGGATCCGTTTACCTGCGGGTGGTAAGGTGTCGTATGAGATTTCTGGACACCATAGAGACGGCAAAGGCGTTCTATCAAGTGTCCCTGAAAACAGGCTCCTTGGTCGGAATGAATCCGTTCAAGGCAACCGTACTGTCGAATGAAGTGCTCAATGATCGCCCTGGTTGCTGATTCGGCGGTTTGGTTCCGAGTGGGAACCACCACCGTAAACTTGGTGAAGTGGTCAGTCATCACAAGGACATACTGGTGTCCACTGACCAACTCCCCGATCAAAACATAGTCAATCATCAGTAATTCCAATGGCCGACTGGTCTGAATAGTCTGGATGGGTGCATGCTGCTCCTGCGGCTTAACCACCACACATCTACACTCCTGACACACTTGATCCACGACAGCTTGCAGTTGAGGGGCAAAGTACTGGCATCTCAACCAATGATAGGTCTTATTGGTTCCCAAATGAGCCCCCTGCTCATGCGCCTCTTCCACCAGTGCTCGCACCCGGGCTTCCGGCACCACTATCTGTTCAACAGTATGAAATTCCTGTTCCAAATAGCACTGTCTTTGCAGGGTACCAGAACAGACCCGCAATTGTTCCCAGCGACACATCACCTTCCTGCAGAACACAGTCAGCCTGTTCTGCTCTTGCCGGGAAGGCCGACGTCCTTCCTGTTTCCAGTGTCGAATAAGGTTCAGACCCTCATCCTGCTGCTGCTCCTGTGCCCAGTCATTTTCCGTATGTTGAAGCAGAGCGGCTTGTACTTCCACCTGACACACCTCTCCGGTGATGGGTTGCCACACACGGGTTAGATCCGGCACCTCTACACCATCTCTGTCCTCTTCCCCATTAGGCTCGGGCAGCTCCACTGGGAAGCGGGATAGAGCATCCGCGTTGGCATTGCTCTTCCCTGGTCGATAGTGAATCTTATAGAAAAACTTGGCCAACCTGGCTATCCATCGTTGTTCTAGGGCACCCAGCTTGGCGGTCTCCAAATACGCCAAGGGGTTGTTGTCCGTAAAAATATCCACATGGGCCGCTATCAAATACTCCGCAAATTTTTCAGTTACAGCCCAAACTACCGCCAACAACTCTAGCTTGAAGGAACTGTAGTTGTCCGGATTCCTCTCGGTCTCCCGCAAGCTACGGCTGCCATAGGCGATCACCCACTCTTGACCATCCTGAACTTGAGCCAAAACCGCACCCGGTCCTTGCAGGCTTCCGTCTGTGTGCACGACGAATGGTTTCTCAAAATCTACAAACCCTAACACCGGAGCCTCCATGAGGCTTTTCTTCAACCGGTTGAAGGCATGGTCCTGTGATACCCACCATGTTTCATGGGCTTCTTTCTTCATGGATGCGATCCGTGGAAGCAACGCATGCAGGGATTCCGCCGTCCAGGCAAAATCCTTGATGAAGCGTCGGTAATACCCAACTAAACCCAGGAAAGCACGCAGTTCCGTGACCGTGGTGGGTACCTTCTAATCTTGAACTGCTGCAATCTTGCTGGGTGTAGGGTACACTCCATCACGGGACACCACATGCCCGAGATACTCCAAACTGGACATCAGCAGGTGGCACTTCCGGGGTTTAAGCTTTAGACCATACTTCTCCAACTGCTGGAGAACCATGTCAAGACGAGCAAAGTGTTCCTCCAACGTTGCCGCAAACACAATGATATCATCTAGATAGATAAGCAGGGCCTCAAAATTCAAATCCCCAAAGCATCTTTTCATCATCCGCTGGAAGGTGGCGGGCGCATTGGTCAACCCAAATGACATGCAACAGAATTCAAACAACCCCATGGGCGTAACAAACACGGTTTTCTGCTAATCGTGTGGGACCACAGGCACTTGCCAGTATCTACTGGCCAATTCCGAGGTGGAAAAGAATTTTGCGTGACCCAGGACGGCTAAGGACTCTTAAATCCTGGGGAAGGATAAGCCGTGTGGTGCCGGGGATATAGCCAAGTTGGATCAGATGCTCTGGGACCGACAGAAAGTTTTTCCTGTCATGAGGAGGATTTTGGGTACACCGATGACCTGCAACATGAGATTCGCACTAGGGATGCTCTACCTGTCTGAGAATGGTACCGGCCGATACCTCCCCGGTTATACCAGGAAGACAAGACAATGTTGCGTCAGATGTTGGACAACCACGTGATACAGGAGAGAAAGAGTCCGTGGGCTGCGCCCATAGTCCTTGTTAGGAAAAAGGATGGGACCATCCGTTTTTGTGTGGACTATCGGAAGTTGAATAGCTGCACTGTCCGTGTTGGACAACCACGTGTCCGTGATGACACGTGGTTGTCCAACATCTGACGCAGCATTGTCTTGTCTTCCTGGTATAACCGGGGAGGTATTGGCCGGTACCGTTCTCAGACAGGTAGAGCATCCCCAGTGCGAATCTCATGTTGCAGGTCATCGGTGTACCCGAAATCCTCCTCATGACGGGAAAAACTTTCTGTCAGTCCCAGAGCATCTAATCCAACTTGGTTATATCCCCGGTACCACACTCCTCCAGCGACACGTCCATTTGTTCTCGGATAACCGTGCCATTCCACTCAGTGCTGGGTTCCTCTCCTTCCCCCACTCGAACGGACATTGCCCATGTTTCCGTAGCCTCTGGTTGTAGGGAAAGTTTTTGCATTCCCTGAACGCTACTTTCATCGATTGCCACCACCTGAGCGACAACTGTTCCCTCCGGAATTTGCCATAGTTGATCTGTGAGATTGCAGAACTGGATGGAAATTTCCCTCCAGAAACCACCGAAACGGTTCGGGCCACCATTACCCCAGACCCTATTCCCAACACATCTGTGGGCAGAAGTTGAATAGCTGCACTGTCCGTGATGGACAGTGCAGCTATTCAACTTCTGATAGTCCACACAAAAACGGATGGTCCCATCCTTTTTCCTAACAAGGACTATGGGCGCAGCCCACGGACTCTTTCTCTCCTGTATCACGTGGTTGTCCAACATCTGACGCAGCATTGTCTTGTCTTCCTGGTATAACTGGGGAGGTATCGGCCGGTACCGTTCTCAGACAGGTAGAGCATCCCCAGTGCGAATCTCATGTTGCAGGTCATCGGTGTACCCGAAATCCTCCTCATGACGGGAAAAACTTTCTGTCGGTCCCAGAGCATCTAATCCAACTTGGTTATATTCCCGGCACCACACTCCTCCAGCGACACGTCCATTTGTTCTCGGATAACCGTGCCATTCCACTCAGTGCTGGGTTCCTCTCCTTCCCCCACTCGAACGGACATTGCCCATGTTTCCGTAGCCTCTGGTTGTAGGGAAAGTTTTTGCATTCCCTGAACGCTACTTTCATCGATTGCCACCACCTGAGCGACAACTGTTCCCTCCGGAATTTGCCATAGTTGATCTGTGAGATTGCAGAACTGGATGGAACTTTCCCTCCAGAAACCACCGAAACGGTTCGGGCCACCATTACCCCAGACCCTATTCCCAACACATCTGTGGGCTCCATCATCGCTTCAATGCCATTCAGCCGCTGATGGGTCCGCACCTCCAAGGGAATAATGGTCTCCTGACGAGGGGGTAATTCTAGGTGCTGGTGGTGACCGATCTTTATGAGGCCCAGATGTTTGTCGATCATTCCCTGACCCCTGGTCCATTGTCGCTGGCCTACCTGTTGAAGAGCCTGCTGGACAGTACGCTGAACTCCCAAACTATTCCAGTACCGTGGCCCATTTTCCTGGAACAATAGTTGGTCTAGATGTCATAGTACATTCATTCCAATAATCACAGGGCTGTGACTTAATCCGGGGCTACTGACCACAGGCAGCCCCTTCTTCCTCACATCCCACTCCCTGTGGAGCCTTGTCTGAACCATGCCCTGTGCACTGCAACCCGTGTTATCCTGTATCTCCAAATAGTTATTATACTCACAGACAAGGTATCTCACTCGTTCAATCTGGAATTATATCCGTGGCAATTTAGGCTTAAGCCTGAATGCAGGCACAGGCCGGAGGCCCGGTTGAGGGCACAGGCCGGAAGGGCCTGACTGGGGCACAGGCCGGAAGGGCCTGACTGGGGCACAGGCCGGAAGGGCCTGACTATTGGTGGCACAGGCCGGAAGGGCCTGACTATTCCCACAGGCCTAGTGCCTGAACCCTGGTGCTCTAAGGAGGATTACAGAAAGGTGATGGTGGCCCAGGGCCACCTTTGAGAAAGTCACATGGTATGTGACGAAACGCGTTAGAACCCCACCCTCTTGCACACCTTGATCCTGGAATCTGCTAAGGTAGCCAGCTGCTGATTGAGCTATTATTCTGGAGATTGATACTGGACACATTGTCACATCATTATTGCAGGTGTTTAACTGCAGCTCATATCCCTATAAAAATCAAGGTGTTCAATATCCAATTTGGTATAATTCTTATCTTAAACATATAATTTATTTCTTATGTAATTTTATTAGTATAAATAAATTACTTTTTATTATTTACACGTCAGCTCTTATTTTTATTGCCCTAACACATTGCGTAGCCGTTTCTTCCTATTTTCCATATGTGGCCCAGGGCCGCCTACCCGACTCGGTGGGAGAGGCTGCAGCGGGGAGCTTTGTTAGCTCTTTTGCTACCCTCACGCCACAGCATTCTCCGCCGGCCCTCCACTGCTGGACTCTCTCCTCCACCACTTCAGTCTTCTTCTCGGCCGCCGCTGCTTCCTCTTCTTGCTTCTCCGCTGCCGCCGCTTTTTCTTCTTCCTCTGGAGCTCTCCCTTCTTCAGAGTCCGGCGCCCGACTGAGCTCTCCCGCTCTGCAGCGTCTCCTGATTGGCTCGCCGCGGCCTTCCCCCATTGGCTGCCAATGCGCGAGTCCCGATTGGCTCACACTTGGCGCGCCATTCAAACTGCTTGATAGGAGGAACTTGAATTGTAAATGATGCAAGCCCCTCCATGCTTGAAACCCGCCACCACGCCAAAGCCCGCCGGAAAGGAACGGAGGTAAGCACCCTCCACCCGGCACACAGCATAGCACTCATGCTGACCACTCTCCACACAAACATCTACAGATCTGTGTACGTAGGCTTGCCCAAATCCTTCTGTCTCTTCATGTATTCCCGGACAGACTCAATGATGTTGAGATCAGGACAATGTGAGGGCCATATTATCACTATTTTAGGACTCCTTGTTCTTCTTTATGCTGAAGATAGTTCTTAATGGTATTGGCTGTATGTTTGGGGTCATTGTCCTGCTGCAGAATAAATTTGGAGCCAATCAGATGCCTCACTGATGGTACTGCATGATGTACCTGCCTGTATTTTTCAGCATTGAGGACACCATTAATCCTGACCAAATCCCCAACTCCATTTGCTGAAATGCAGCCCCAAACTTGCAAGGATCCTCCACCATGCTTTACTGTTGCTTGCAGATACTCATTATTGTACTGCTCTCCAGCCCATCAGCAAACAATCTGCCTTCTGTTACAGCCAAGTATTTCAAATTTGACTCATCAGGCCAAAGCACCTGCTGCCATTTTCCTGTGTTCCTATGTTTTCGTGAATAATTGAGTTGATTGGCCTTGTTTCCACGTCAAAGGTACAGTATGGCATTTTGGGTGCAATTCTTCCATGATGGACACTCCTGAACAGACTTCTCCAAACAGTAGATGGGTGTTTCTGAGTCCCAGTGGTGTCTGCCAGTTCTGAGCCCTGATGGGTCTTTCATATGATGCACTAAGTTTCCTTGTCTGACCACTGCGCCTATGGTCCTCACAGTTGTCTGTTTTTTTATGCTTCTTCATAAAAGCTTGAGCAGCACATCTTGCAACCCCAGTCTGCTTTAAAATCGTTGCCTGGGAGAGACCTTGATAAGCCAGTATAACTACCTTGTAATTCTTGTTGCTGTGCTCAGTATTGCCATGTATGACCTATGACATGAAACTATCTTCCACAACCTCACCTTTGTAGCGGAGTTTGGCTGTTCCTCTCCCAGTTTTAAGCCTCCTACACAGCTGTTTCTGTTAGCAACTGTGTTTCAACCTATATATGAAAATAATATACTTATCACCTGTTTGGCATGATTGGATAATCATACACCTGACTATAATCCTACAAAATCCCTGACTTTGCGCAGGTGTATATAGAAGAATTGATGCTGTTTTGAAGGCAAAGGGTGGTCACACCAAATATTAATTTGATTTAGATTTCTCTTCTTTCACTTTGCATTTTGTTAATTGATAAAAATAATCTATTAACACTTCTATTTTTTTTAAACCATTCTTACTTATCATCACTTTTTCCACATGTGCCTAAAACTTTTGCACAGTATTGTATATTCACGGTTTCGGTATAAAAGATAGATAGTGTCTAGTTAGACAGTCAATAGATAGACACCATATGTTAGACAGACATTAGGTCGACAGGGTCAAAAGGTCGACAGGGTCAAACAGTTGACAGGGTCAAACAGTCGACAGGGTCAAAAGGTCGACATGAAAAAGGTAGACACTATGTTTTTTGCATTTTTGTGGTTTGTGTGGATAGTTTTGTCATCTGGGACCCCCAATTGTAGAAAGGTATACCCTCGCAGGGCTCGCTTCGCTCGCCACGCTTCGGGCACGGTGGCTTGCTGCGCTCGCCACAAGGTTTATAACCAACTCTATGCCGACATGGATAGAGAAAGTACGAAATAGTCCAAAAACATGTTACATTAAAAAAAAAAAACATTTGTCTATCTTTTTCATGTTGACCATTGTCATGACGACCTTTTGACCATGTCGACCTTTTGACCTGTCGACCTTTTGTACGGTCTACCTTTTTCATGTCGACCGTTTGACCCTGTCGACCTAATGTCTGTCTAACATATGGTGTCTATCTATTGACTGTCTAACTAGACACTGTCTATCAAATGGATACCTATATTCACTTTCTTTCTCTGCATAAGGGTAATACAATATTACAATTTTAATTAAAGAGCTCCTTAAAAAGAGACATGTTGATGCCACAACAGATGCATTTATTCACAGAGGTCAGCCATGCATGTGCCTTTAAACGTTCTTGCGCTCGGTCGGACATTTGTTTTTCCTTTTACATCTCTAAAATAGTCACTGCTTTGCTCCCTTTTGTCATAGATTCATCTCCATGTTACTTTTGGTCATCAGCCACCAGCTTTGGGGAAGGGGCAGAGTAGAGATGGTGGCCAAGGAAGAGTTACACATAGGGAGATGGGGTCAGAGGACCACATGGGAAAGAAGAGGCCAGAGGTACACATGGGGAGGTGGGTTAGAGGCACGCTTGGTAGAGATCAGGGGCACACAGGGGGCAGATTGGGATAGAAAACCAGCCCGGGAAATTTATGGAAGCAGCCCTAATGGGGGTGTGGTCTGATGAGGAGGTAGGGTCTGATGAGGGGGGCGGGTTCCCTTGTCATAGGCTTTCCTTGCGTCTTTTGCTGCAGACCAGTGGTGGATTGGGAACTAAAAGTGGCCCTGTGAAATGTTGTAGAAGTGGCTCGACATAGGCAGCACTGTATATATACATACACTGCTCAAAAAAATAAAGGGAACACTTAAACAACACAATGTAACTCCAAGTCAATCACACTTCTGTGAAATCAAACTGTCCACTTAGGAAGCAACACTGATTGACAATCAATTTCACATGCTGTTGTGCAAATGGAATAGACAACATGTGGGAATTATAGGCAATTAACAAGACACCCCCAATAAAGGAGTTGTTCTGCAGGTGGTGACCACAGACCACTTCTCAGCTCCTATGCTTTCTGGCTGATGTTTTGGTCACTTTCGAAAGCTGGCGATGCTTTCACTCTAGTGGTAGCATGAGACGGAGTCTACAACCCACACAAGTGGCTCAGGTAGTGCAGCTCATCCAGGATGGCACATCAATGCGAGCTGTGGCAAGAAGGTTTGCTGTGTCTGTCAGCGTAGTGTCCAGAGCATGGAGGCACTACCAGGAGACAGGCCAGTACATCAGGAGACGTGGAGGAGGTCGTAGGAGGGCAACAACCCAGCAGCAGGACTGCTACCTCCGCCTTTGTGCAAGGAGGAACAGGAGGAGCACTGCCAGAGCCCTACAAAATGACCTCCAACAAGCCACAAATGTGCATGTGTTTACTCAAACGATCAGAAACAGACTCCATGAGGGTGGTATGAGGGCCCGACGTCCACAGGTGGGGGTTGTGCTTACAGCCCAACACCGTGCAGGACGTTTGGCATTTGCCAGAGAACACCAAGACTGGCAAATTCGCCACTGGCAGGTTCTCACTGAGCACATGTGACAGACGTGACAGAGTCTGGAGACGTCAAGGAGAACGTTCTGCTGCCTGCAACATCCTCCAGCATGACCGGTTTAGCAGTGGGTCAGTAATGGTGTGGGGTGGCATTTCTTTGGGGGGCCGCACAGCCCTCCATGTGCTCGCCAGAGGTAGCCTGACTGCCATTAGGTACCGAGATGAGATCCTCAGACCCCTTGTGAGACCATATGCTGGTGCGGTTGGCCCTGGGTTCCTCCTAATGCAAGACAATGCTAGACCTCATGTGGCTGGAGTGTGTCAGCAGTTCCTGCAAGACGAAGGCATTGATGCTATGGACTGGCCCGCCCGTTCCCCAGACCTGAATCCAATTGAGCACATCTGGGACATCATGTCTCGCTCCATCCACCAATGCCACGTTGCACCACAGACTGTCCAGGAGCTGGCGGATGCTTTAGTCCAGGTCTGGGATGAGATCCCTCAGGAGACCATCTGCCACCTCATCAGGAGCATGCCCAGGCGTTGTAGGGAGGTCATACAGGCACGTGGAAGCCACACACACTACTGAGCCTCATTTTGACTTGTTTTAAGGACATTACATCAAAGTTGGATCAGCCTGTAGTGTGTTTTTCCACTTTAATTTTGAGTGTGACTCCAAATCCAGACCTCCATGGGTTAATAAATTTGATTTCCATTGATAATTTATGTGTGATTTTGTTGTCAGCACATTCAACTATGTAAAGAACAAAGTAGTTAATAAGAATATTTCATTCATTCAGATCTAGGATGTGTTATTTTAGTGTTCCCTTTATTTTTTTGAGCAGTGTGTGTGTGTGTGTGTATATATATATATATATAAAAAATTAAATGATACACCAATGCACATCAAAGCGTGCTTCCTTCAGAATGTGACTGCGCACCCAAGAGTAGTATAGCTATCTTATAAAATGGCCCCTGTTGGAGAATTTGTGGGAAATAATGTACGGTCATGTGAGTGTGTCTGATCATGTTAGTGGGTAACTGTTTTCTAAGAAAAGGGTGTCAGACGAGCATATGGAGAGAAGCGTCAGAGGACCACATGGGGAGGAAGAGGCCAGTGTTACACATGGGGAGTGGGAATGTCAGAGGCACTCATGGGAAGGAAGATCAAAGGCATAATTGTGGAGGCAGTGGTCAGGGGCATTTATGGGGACGGGGGACAGAGGTATATATGGGTAGGGGAGATAAGTGCACATAGGGAGGTAAGAGGCACTCATGGTAAGGGGGATCAGAGGCACTCATGGGAAAAGGGGTAAAGACATGGGGCCTAATTCAGACCTAATTGTAGCAGCAACTTTGTTAGCAGATGGGCAAAACCAGGGAGGCCATTCAGACCTGATCACATGCTAGATTTTTTTGCAGTGCTGCGATCAGGTCAGAACTGCGCATGTGTATGCACCGCAATGCGCAGGCGCGTTGCATGGGTACAAAGCGGATCATTGCTGTGCGATGGGTTTCTATGAAGAATCCATTCGCACAGCCGATCGCAAGGTGATTGACAGGAAGAAGACGTTTGTGGGTGGCAACTGACCGTTTTCTGGGAGTGGTTGGAAAAACACAGGCGTGTCCAAGCATTTGCAGGGCGGGTGTCTGATGTCAATTCCGGCCCCGGACAGGCTGAAATGATCGCAGCGGCTGAGTAAGTTCTGGGCAACTCAGAAACTGCACAACGTTTTTTTGTACCACTCGGCTGCACATGCGATTGCACACTTGCACAGCTAAAATACACCCCCTGGTGGGCGCCAACTATGCGAACGCTGGACTTCAAAAAAACACTAGCAAGCGATCAGGTCTGAAGTAGGCCCATGTGCACTGCAGGGGGGCAGATATAACATGTGCAGAGAGAGTTAGAGTTGGGTGGGGTGTGTTAAAACTGAAATCTAAATTGCAGTGTAAAAATAAAGCAGCCAGTTTTACCTGCACAGAAACAATATAACCCACCCAAATCCAACTCTCTCTGCACATGTTGTCCCCTGTAGTGCATATGGGAGGTCATTCCGAGTTGTTCGCTCGCAAGCGGATTTTAGCAGATTTGCTCATGCTAAGCCGCCGCCTACTGGGAGTGAATCTTAGCATCTTAAAATTGCGAACGATGTATTCGCAATATTGCGATTACACACCTCGTAGCAGTTTCTGAGTAGCTCCAGACTTACTCGGCATCTGCGATCAGTTCAGTGCTTGTCGTTCCTGGTTTGACGTCACAAACACACCCAGCGTTCGCCCAGACACTCCTCCGTTTCTCCGGCCAGTCCTGCGTTTTTTCCGGAAACGGTAGCGTTTTTTCCCACACGCCCATAAAACGGCCTGTTTCCGCCCAGTAACACCCATTTCCTGTCAATCACATTACGATCTCCAGAACGATGAAAAAGCCGTGAGTAAAATTCCTAACTGCATAGCAAATTTACTTGGCGCAGTCGCAGTGCGAACATTGCGCATGCGCATTAAGCGGAAAATCGCTGCGATGCGAAGATTTTTACCGAGCGAACAACTCGGAATGAGGGCCATGGTTTTGCCCATCTGCTAACAAAGTTGCTGCTACGATCAGGTCTCAATTAGGCCCATGGTTGGTCAGGCAGGAGGTAGAGGTACATATGGGGAGGGGAGATAAGTGCATATGGGCAGGCAGGGGGCAGAGGCACTCATGGGGAGGAGAGTCAGAGGCACGGTTGGTGAAGCAGAGTGTCATGGACTGGGGACACACCTCTGGTGTTGGTCTCCGGGTGCTCCCTGTCCGGTGGCAAGCGGATCGTCAGCGGAGGACTTCGAGGGACGCTGGTGTGCTGCAGCTGAGGGGGAGTAGGCGAGTGTGTGGCCTGCGGCCACTGGAGCATTGTGCTGGGAGGCTGCCTGAGTAAGATTCCCTTTCTCTGGAGCACTGTGCAGGGAAGCTGCCTGAGTAAGATTTCCTTCTCTATTATGTCTGCAGTACTGGGGGCTGCCATGTTGGAGACCAATTCATAGTATGCCAATGGGATTTGGGGGTCTATTTACTAAGCTTTGGATGGAGATAAAGTCGCTGGAGATAAAGTGCCAGCCAATCGGATCCTAACTGTAATTTTTCAAACACAGCCTGTGACATTGCAGTTAGGAGCTGATTGGCTGGTACTTTATCTCCTTCAGATTTATCTCCATCCAAGGCTTAGTAAATAGACCCCTTGGTCTCTTCCAGCCAATCACAGGCTGAGCTCCCTAGTAAAGGGGGCAGTCCGGTTTCAAACCTTGCCAGTTCTTTATTTTACTGTCTCAGTACAGGTTTCTTAGCTGTGTACTCCCCACAGGTTTACCTGTGATCCTTTCCAGCGCCTCAAGGATTTTCAGCTCCACGGAATCGTCACCTTGGCAGTTGTGCAGCAAAAAAACAGCTATCAGTGTTCTGTAGCCTTGACCAGTAATCATCCATTATACAAACTTCTTCAGTGTTCTTCAATCACATCCGCAATCATCCATTATACAAACACTTTCAGTGTTTTTCAGCTACGACAAGCAAACATCCATTATTCAAACTTTTTCAGTGTTCTTCAGTCACGTCAGTAATCATTCATCATACAAACTATTTCAGTGCTCCTCAGCCATGTCAGTAATCATCCAGCTAACAAACTCTTTCTGTAACTTTTGTTCTTCGACATTCCTCATTTAAGTTTTCCAGATTTTGCATCTAATTCTTCAGTTATTTGTGCTCTCCCATGTCTCTACTATAATAAAAGTTTATGAGAAGAAATGACAATCGTCCTCCTCAGTTCTTCCTTTGCAGAAGCATCCACTTCTTCCACTAGCACTCAATCAACAGATTCACAAACTCCGCAGTGTTTGACAGTAAGCACTGGCCACATGAATCCGAAGGGTAAGCAAGCATCTGGAGGTGATGCCACCGGCTAATATTCTGGCCTGCCTAAACACACATGAATCTACATAGGTGCACTTGATACAATGCCACAGATTTCAACTCCTGCAGCTTCTCCCCCAGTAGCATCACCGCCTTTTCCAGTTCCCATATCTCGTTTACAGTTACCATCGCCTGGTGAATTTGATGGAGATCCAAAGCTCTGCAGAGGATTCTTAAACCAGTGCGATATTCAGTTTAAGCTACAGGCCGCCAGTTTTCCAACTCTGCGAATAAAAATAGCCTACATTATCTCTCTCTTAACCGGACAGCCACTAGAGTAGGCGTCCCCTTTATGGGAATGGACCGATCCTATTCTTTCGATTTATACTGAATTTGTGTTTTCCTTTCGCAAGATCTTCAACGAGCTGGGCCGAACTACTTCAGCCTCTTTGAAAATTCTTTGTCTCCCTCTGGGATCTGGAGCGGTTTATCGGATAAATCAAGGAAGACCTAACCAGCCGAGATATTCCTGCTAAACTGGTCGATTTAATATCTTTATGCAATAAATTGGATCTCCGTTACAGGGAACGGTGCTTAGAAAGTCCAGATGTGAGCATTCCAGTTTTTGACCCCGATCAAGACCACAGCAGGATCCTCCTCCAAGGCAACCTTCATCCCCCCAATTGGAAGAGCCAATGCAAGTTAATCGTTCTTGACTTTCTGACGTGGAACATCTACGCCGTCTCCAAGGAAATCTCTGCATGTACTGTGGCTCATCCGGTCACTTTGTTAAGTCTTGTAGTCTTCGTCCAGGAGACTCCCGCTCCTAGCTTACACAGGGGCGGTTAAGCTAGTATTATACAGAAAGGAACCCGTTCCACCTATTTGTTTGGAAGTCCCATCTACTTCCATCAAGATCTCTGCTTTTCTCGATTCTGGTTCGGTGGAAAACTTTATTTCTTCAGCTCTAGTTCTACATGTCGGAATTCAGATTGCTCTGTTGGATCGGGCAGGGTCTGTCACCAATGTAGACGGAAGTCGTATTGCTGATACAATCATTACTTTGCGTACTGTACCTCTCAAAATTAAAGTAGGAGCATTGTATTCTGAAGATATTTCCTTCCTCGTGATTCCTAAAGCATCACATAGTTATCCTGGGACTCCATTGGTTGCGGAAAACACAGGGCCTTATTCAGACCAGATCGCTGCTGTGCGTTTTCGCACAGCGGGCGATTAGTTCTGAACTGCGAATGCCAGAGAGCCGATGGCCATATCAGCCCTGCGATCGCCTCTGCCTGATTGACAAGCAGAGGCGTTTGCTGGGCGGGAGGAGGCGGGCCAGCATTTTAGGGGGGCACGGTCTGGGCAACACAGGCTTGCCCGGACCATGCGGAGGGAAGGCCGCGGCGGCTGTGTGACGTCACACACAGCATCTGCGACCCAGGAAGCGATGAGTAGCTCCCTGCCAGCGCGCAGGAGCTGTGCTGGTAGGGAGCTACTCCTCAGGTACAAAAGCATCGCCGTCGTGCGATGCTTTTGTACCTGTGCAAGTGGGGGCAGAGCCAGACATGTGGGGCGGACTAGCCCTGTGCTGGGCGTCCCCCCGCATGTCTGTGAAACTGATTGTAGATGTGCTAAATTTAGCACATCTACAGTCAGGTCTGAATAAGGCCCACAATCCTCAAATTGATTGGCAGACCATGGAAATACTGTCCTGGGGAGAATCTTGCTTTGACACTTGTTTAGGGACAGTGACACCTCTACGTACAACTCAACCGTCTGAATATACACATACAGGCAAGGTTACATATAGAGATACAGTACACATACAGGGGGGTTGCATATGGAGACGCACACACATACAAGCATTGTTACATACAGAGACCTACAGACACACATACTGGCATTGTTACATATGGGGACATAAACACATATACAGGGGGGGTTATATATAAAACATAAAGGCAATGTTACATAAAGAGACACCTACATAGACAGTGTTAAATAATAGAGACATGAGGTGTGGCTATGCAGCCATCTTAGTTGGTTGCTGATTCATATGACTTTGGCTCCTCAACTCCTAAAAAAAACCTTACAGGACGATTTCCTGCGTATCTGCTGAATAATTATAGCCAGCATCTGCTCCTGCTTACTGGGGAGTTGTTTCCATCTATCTTGTCTCTAGATGGATGCACAGCTGTGGGCCGGGTGTCGTACGGTATGCCGGCGCTCGGGCTCCCGGCGACCAGCATACCGGCACCGGGAGCCCGACCGCTGGCATACCGACTGCGTGGCGAGCGCAAAGGAGCCCCTTGCGGGCTCGCTGCGCTCGCCACGCTGCGCTCGCCACGCTGCGGGCACGGTGGCGCGCTAAGCGCGCCACACTATTTTATTCTCCGTCCAGGGGGGTCGTGGACCCCCACGAGGGAGAATAGTTGTCGGTATGCCGGGTGTCGGGATTCCGGCGCCGGTATACTGTGCGTCGGGATCCCGACATTCGGCATACAGAAGACCACCCCTGTGGGCCTACCCTGCTGTCTGACTAAGTGCCTTGAGTGGGCTATCCGCCTGGCTACAGACTCCTGCAACTAACTCTACAAATACTGAGTCCCCTCTCCCCTCCTATACACCTTCCTGATTAAGCTGCCACTCACCGTCGGCAGCTCATGGTGGTCTCTTGACCTCCGGCTCAGTTTCGGTGCCTACAGTGATTGATTGGCGGAGACTCCTTCCCTACCAGATGCTGCGGACACTACTGCTTGAGCGTTCCCAACCTGGCTTTTATAACCAGGTGCCAGCCCATCTGATGCTGCCGTCCTGGTTGAACTGCTTTTACATCAGCAGCTCCCGGCGATGCATCCCTCCAGTTTTCTGGGACACATTCCTGAGGAACCTCCAAGCTCCACTCAGAGGCTGAAAACAGGTGACCTTATTGTGTCGGTGAGTGCTTTCCTTTACTCCCTGCTCTTTGGGTCTCCTGCAGGCTATTTAACCATCCTCCCTAGCCCTTCCGGATGCTTGAGGACTGCCCACTTCATGTGGGTGCCATCCCCTTGTGATATCCTGGAGCTGGTACCCATTTTATGACACCACTGGGAGACATCTTACATTCAGCTCCCTGCATACCTCTTCTTCTGATTTTTCTTGATTTAGATCCTGACTTCTTCCAGGCTTCTCCATATACCACCAGCCTGTGTTGTCCCCACACCACTGCCTCACATTAGAACATTTATATTTGGATATTTGGGGCTACTCCCTGTCTATATTACTATAAACTCAGTTATTAGAAATACACCTAGCTGTGCTCCAAGTTTATATGGGTTACCACTGCACCTTTCCTTTTCCTGTGACTATATGCCTTAAAAGTTGAATATTCACGGCACTACAGCGGCTTTCACCTACATGGAGCCTCGTGCCCTGAGAATAGCTTATATGCTTTAACTATACTTTGATGAGGGGAACCTGAGCTGTGACACCTTTCCTGAGCTGTGCCTGCTTGTATTTTGCTTGCCTTATACTGAATGTAGAACTTTTCGGACACTTTACCTCATGGAGAGATGGAGCGCTGCTAAATGACCTACCGCTACTCCAGCTAAATCTTCACCAATCGCTGCCTTTCACACCTTGTTTTGGGTTGCTTCTTCAGTCTCCATTTTGTTATGCCCTAGATCACCACCTACGGCTTTGGGCAGTTCTGATGACTAATCCAGCCCTGAACTTCGCTCACCACAACTTTCATTTGCAGTTCCAGCTGGTGGCTCTGATCTCAGTGAAATCTTACTCAACCTACAATCCCTTTCCAACTAAACAAGATATTCAACATGATCTACAAATTCTTGAAAAGAGGGTCCACTAGACTGTTCCAACTTATTGTGCCTCACTTCATTCTGACCTAACCCGGTTGCTGACAGGGTGGTGTCACTGGAGGATCATAGGAAAGGGGTGGATGCTAAACTGAGCAATATTCATTCTATGCTTCCCCATCAGTCCAACCAGATAATAAAGACGCAAAAATACAATACAGATCTACCAATCAAACAAATACTCTCCTCCTGCGCTATTTTATAGGTATTAGATAAAGTGAGATAAGAAAGTTTCTTAAGAAGGGCAGCCTGTTTCACTGAGTTCCTTGTTAGACTGAACTAGGTATAGAAATGTGGAAAAAAAGAGGAAATTGGCGCCCAGGGATTAGTATAACCCGTAGAATGTACAGAACCCTATGGGTTTCACAAATATTACTGATTTTAAAACAAAAACATGAACTGTTCCTTCATAAAAGTTTATTAAAATTTACAGAAACAAAATGACATGTCCATCATGTTACATAGACATTATGATGTAATTTCTTATAATGATCCATCACTGAAATTGTGGAGGAATGTAGACACTTTTAAGCAATATCTTAAATCCTTCCTCATAGGATATTCAGAGATCACATCAAGTACAAAAATCCAACGCGTTTCGTCTAGTAACTAGACTTCATCAGGGGTATGTCTAAAAATCATAAGACAACTAGTCAATATATTATACAGTATTACATAAAATAGGACAATAAAACAATATAGTACATGGAACAGTCTAATAACAAAAATGTGCGAGACATGTTGGAACAGAGCTAGAGATGATCAATAGACCATCAACATGATTGAAAGCATTCCAAAAAATAATAGTAATAATGAAAGTCCATTTGTATCTTAGATACTTGACATACCTTTTGATATTAACGTCAATCTAAAAGTACTCAGTCAAGGTGGTCAATCAGAATTGTTCGAAGGATGACTTCAAAGCATCACTAATGGGTACTGCTTGTTAGGCGCCGAGGGTCCGCTCGTCAGTGCGGCCGGCGCCTAGCAACGGGGACGCCACTGTCGGATCGTGTTCCCCGTTGCTGGGTCTAAGTTTATATCATCACTGGTTTCCTGGCTGTGTAGCATGCAGCTGCACGGCATGTTGTAATTATCACTCATCTGTTTCCCTGGCCATGCAGCTTGTCAGCTGCATGGCATTTAATCCAATCAGCCTCCAAACAGTTGATTGGAAGACTCTCTGTTAAAAGCACTCCCAGGACTCCTCACAGACGCCGGTGATAGCTTCCTGTTTGCCCTGATTCTGCTGCAGAGAGAGTTCCCAGTCCCGGTCTGTTCGTTTGTTCCTGTTCTCAGTGATCCAGTACTCGGAAGTTACCATCTGTTCCTGGAGTCTGACCGAGCACCTTTAACATCTGGTGGTGTTCGTGAGTCGCGGCGCAGCCGTGTGTTGCGGCTTGTCCGCTACTATTTATTATTGTGTTTATTTTGAGTTCTGGTGCTTTGCGGAGGATTCCGCTTCCACAAGATCCACTCTGGTGTCCAGCGGTGCCGGATAGGAGTGTCGGATCCGTGGATCCTTGGTTGTCCTTTTCCCTGGCGGCTAGTCCGCACATACCTTTTGATTTAGTTAAGTTAGCTTGTAACCCCTGGCTTGGTTGCTTAGTCAGAGGGCCCCTTGTTATCTCCCTGTCTCGGACTTCCCCTTGTCTCCCATTAAGACCTGCGGGGGCATCGGGGTTGGGCAGACATAATCCGCCCTTCGAACGCGGCTGCCATGGGCTCAAGCAACCATAGTCTCGCAGGGGATTTCTGATAACACGGGCGAGACAACGGAGTTAGGGCGCCAGGGGTTACTAGGCTCTCCAGCTCCCACAACCTGTATTTCATTCCTGTACTCAGATCTCTGCCATAAGATCTTCTCCAGTCTGGAGTACAGGAATCGTAACATTATCACCGGCCAGACAAAAGAAAAAATTTCAACAGGAGTTAATTTTTTCACTTATCCAGTAGGGAGAATTTTGTCGGCCTCATGAATCCCACCGGTGTTGGGCCAAATCCTGGCCAGTTTTTGGTTAGTCAGATTCAGGAACTTACCCAGATGGTTCAGGATCTGTCCCTCCGGGTGAGCTCACAGGAAGATCTGTTACGGACTTCCCCGAGGGTCATCCCTGAACCAAAAATGCATCTGCCTGACCGTTTTTCTGGGGATAGAAAACAGTTTTTTAATTTTAAAGAGTCTTGTAAACTGTATTTTCGTTTAAGACCAGTTTCCTCAGGTACGGAGGCTCAGCGGGTTGGAATTATAATTTCTCTGCTTCAGGGGGATCCTCAGACCTGGGCTTTTGGTTTAAAGACAGACGATCCGGCCTTATCGTCTGTAGACGCTTTTTTGAAATCTTTAGGGCTATTGTATGACGACCCTGATAGAGAGGCATCCGCAGAAAGTCAGTTGCGTGCTCTAAGACAGGGTAGGAATCCTGCAGAGAATTATTGTACGGAGTTTCGCCGTTGGTCGAACGACTGTGGCTGGAATGATCCTGCCCTGCGCAGTCAGTTTCGCCTCGGCTTATCTGAATCTATAAAAGACAGCCTCCTTCTGTATCCCGCTCCTGAGAACCTTGATAAACTCATGGAGCTCTCTATTAAAATAGATCGTCGGCTCAGAGAGCGGAGGACTGAGAAAGGGGCATCTGTAGTTTCTTTTCCCTGTGTTTCTTCCGTTCCGATAGACATGGAGGAGCCTATGCAGATTGGTCTCTCCAAATTGTCTCCGGAAGAAAGAACCAGGAGGCAAAATTCTGGTCTGTGTTTGTACTGCGGAGGTAAGGGACATTTTGCCCGTAGTTGCCCAAACAAGTCGGGAAACTTCCTGACCAAGTGAATAGTGAGGGGGTTCACTTTGGTCTACAGCTCATCTCCTCAAATAATTCACTATTGGTTCCTGCTAAAGTCTCTTATGACAGCCTCTGTTCCTCGGTCTCTGCTTTTGTGGACAGTGGAGCTGCAGGAAACTTTATGGACTTAACATGGGCCAAGGCCTTAGGTATTCCTCAGTTAACCTTAAGTAGGTGTATCACCATGCATGGTTTAGATGGGAGTCCCTTATCCAATGGGGTTATTTCTCTATGTACACCTCCTGTTTTGCTCTCGGTGGGAGCTCTACATTCTGAAAAGATTGAGTTTTTTCTTACCCATTGTCCAGCAGTTCCTGTGGTTCTGGGTCACCCTTGGCTGGCCTTTCATAATCCCATCATAGATTGGCAGTCTGGGGAGATTCTACAATGGAGTACCATCTGTGATAAAGAATGTATTACACTTCCTATCCGAGTAGCTGCTGCCAGGCCCGCACATATTCCTGGAGAGTACCAAGATTTTTTGGATGTGTTATCCAAGGGCAATGCGGATATTTTGCCTCCCCATAGGCCTTATGATTGTACCATTGAGTTAATTCCTAGTGCCACGTTGCCTAAAGGAAGGTTATATGCATTGTCTGGTCCTGAAACTGTGGCCATGAATGAGTATGTGAAAGAAAGTCTTGAGAAAGGGTTTATCAGGCCATCTAAATCCCCTTTAAGTGCAGGTTTTTTCTTCGTAGAGAAGAAGGATGGTTCCCTCAGACCCTGCATTGACTTTCGAGCCCTGAATAAAATCTCAGTAAAGAATACTTACCCTCTGCCTCTGATCTCTGTCCTCTTTGATCAGCTACGTTCGGCTGTTATTTTTTCCAAGATTGACCTGAGAGGAGCATATAATCTCATTAGAATCAGATCGGGGGATGAGTGGAAAACGGCATTCAGTACTCAATCAGGTCACTATGAGTATCTGGTCATGCCTTTCGGCCTATCTAACGCTCCGGCAGTCTTTCAGGATCTCATTAATGATGTGCTCCGTGAGTTTCTGGGAAGATTCGTTGTGGTCTATTTAGACGACATTTTGATTTATTCTGACTCTATAGAACAACACGTTACCCAGGTGCGTCAGGTACTTAAGAAATTACGTGAAAATCACTTGTATGCCAAACCGGAGAAGTGTGAATTTCACGTCACGGAGGTATCCTTTTTAGGGTACATTATTTCCCCTCGGGGATTCCGAATGGAACCTAAGAAGCTCCAAGCCATCCTGAGTTGGGCGCAACCCACCAACTTAAAAGCAATTCAGCGCTTTTTAGGGTTTGCGAACTACTACAGAAGGTTTATTCACTCTTTCTCTGACATAGTTGCTCCCATTGTGGCACTCACTAAGAAGGGAGCAGATCCTACCAATTGGTCATGTGAAGCTAAAGTATCTTTTCAGGCCTTGAAACAAGCCTTTGTCTCAGCCCCTGTCCTTAGACATCCCAACCCAGAATTGCCTTTCATCGTTGAGGTAGATGCCTCGGAGGTTGGTGTAGGGGCTATCCTTTCTCAGAAGGATCCAGATTCCCTTGAGTTACATCCTTGTGCCGTTATGTCCAGGAAATTCTCATCTGCTGAATCCAACTACGATGTTGGTAATCGGGAGTTGCTGGCTATTAAATGGGCTTTTGAGGAGTGGAGACATTGGCTTGAAGGAGCGACCCATACCATTTCTGTTTTGACAGATCACAAAAATCTTCAATACATTGAATCAGCTAAGCGACTGAATGCCCGACAGGCTCGTTGGGCTTTATTTTTCACTCGTTTCAAATTCATTATCACCTTCAGACCTGGTTCCAAGAATACCAAGGCAGATGCCCTCTCACGCAGTTTTCTTCCCGCTCAAGACAACAGTCCTGTTACTCTCATACTTCCGCCTTCAGTCATTCAGGCAGGTCTCACACAGGATGTTTTTTCTCAATTGAAGCTGCTTCAACATCAAGCTCCGGGAAATACTCCTGCTGGTCGTCTTTTTGTTCCTGAGTTTTTGAGAGCAACTGTTTTGGAGGAATTTCATGATAGCAAAGTTGCAGGGCATCTGGGAGTCGCTAAAACTTTTGAATTGGTATCCCGCGCAGTGTGGTGGCCTGGTCTTTCTAAAGACATTAAAGAGTTTGTTTTTTCGTGTCAGGTCTGTGCACAGCATAAAGTTCCCCGTTCTTTGCCTATTGGTCAACTTATGCCATTGAATGTTCCTCTTAGACCATGGTCGCATATCTCCATGGATTTTGTGGTGGATCTCCCTCTGTCAGCTGGATGCACAGTCATATGGGTGGTAGTGGACCGTTTTAGTAAGATGGCTCATTTTATTGGTCTTCCCCGATTGCCATCTGCCCAGGGATTGGCAGTCTTGTTCCTCCGTCATGTTTTCAGACTCCATGGGTTACCCACTGATATTGTTTCTGACAGGGGTCCACAATTCATTGCACAGTTTTGGAAGTCTTTTTGTGCTTCGTTAAAAATGAAATTATCATTAACCTCCGGTTATCATCCACAATCAAATGGACAGACTGAGCGAGTGAACCAATCCTTAAAACAATATTTGCGTTTGTACTCGGCCAAACTCCAAAATGACTGGTCTGAGTTTCTTCCATTGGCAGAGTTTGCTTATAATAATGCCTGTCATTCCTCTACCAATGTGTCTCCATTTTTTGCAGTTTTTGGTTTCCACCCCAGAGCTAATTCATTTTTCCAACATTCCTCTGTCTCCTCTCTGGCCCTGACCTCTCATCTTAAACTTATTTGGAAAAAAGTGCACATAGCTCTCAGAAAAGCAGCTTTCAAGGAAAAAGATTTTTCGGACAGGTTCCGGCGGCCGTGCACTTTTAGAGTAGGAGACAGGGTGTGGCTGTCGACTCGCAATATCAAACTTCGACAAACCTCAGCCAGATTGGGTCCTAGATTTATTGGACCATTTCTCATTATCAAAAAAGTCAATCCAGTTGCTTTCCAGTTACAGCTACCAAAAACGTTACGAATCGGAAATACCTTCCATTGCTCTTTGCTCAAACCATATGTTTCATCTAGCAGATTTCCTCGTAAAAAACCTCAGGGGAGATCACCAGTTAATGTACAGGGTCAGCAGGAGTTCGTGGTTGAGAAGGTTCTCGATTCCAAGCTGTCCCGGGGTCGGCTTTATTTTTTGGTGCATTGGAGAGGTTATGGTCCTGAGGAAAGGTCGTGGGTCCTAGATGAGGACCTTCATGCCCCAAGGCTCAAAAGGGCATTTTTTCAAGAATTTCCTCAGAAACCCGGATTTAGGGGTTCCTTGACCCCTCCTCAAGGGGGGGGGTACTGTTAGGCGCCGAGGGTCCGCTCGTCAGTGCGGCCGGCGCCTAGCAACGGGGACGCCACTGTCGGATCGTGTTCCCCGTTGCTGGGTCTAAGTTTATATCATCACTGGTTTCCTGGCTGTGTAGCATGCAGCTGCACGGCATGTTGTAATTATCACTCATCTGTTTCCCTGGCCATGCAGCTTGTCAGCTGCATGGCATTTAATCCAATCAGCCTCCAAACAGCTGATTGGAAGACTCTCTGTTAAAAGCACTCCCAGGACTCCTCACAGACGCCGGTGATAGCTTCCTGTTTGCCCTGATTCTGCTGCAGAGAGAGTTCCCAGTCCCGGTCTGTTCGTTTGTTCCTGTTCTCAGTGATCCAGTACTCGGAAGTTACCATCTGTTCCTGGAGTCTGACCGAGCACCTTTAACATCTGGTGGTGTTCGTGAGTCGCGGCGCAGCCGTGTGTTGCGGCTTGTCCGCTACTATTTATTATTGTGTTTATTTTGAGTTCTGGTGCTTTGCGGAGGATTCCGCTTCCACAAGATCCACTCTGGTGTCCAGCGGTGCCGGATAGGAGTGTCGGATCCGTGGATCCTTGGTTGTCCTTTTCCCTGGCGGCTAGTCCGCACATACCTTTTGATTTAGTTAAGTTAGCTTGTAACCCCTGGCTTGGTTGCTTAGTCAGAGGGCCCCTTGTTATCTCCCTGTCTCGGACTTCCCCTTGTCTCCCATTAAGACCTGCGGGGGCATCGGGGTTGGGCAGACATAATCCGCCCTTCGAACGCGGCTGCCATGGGCTCAAGCAACCATAGTCTCGCAGGGGATTTCTGATAACACGGGCGAGACAACGGAGTTAGGGCGCCAGGGGTTACTAGGCTCTCCAGCTCCCACAACCTGTATTTCATTCCTGTACTCAGATCTCTGCCATAAGATCTTCTCCAGTCTGGAGTACAGGAATCGTAACACTGCTGAGGCTTCAAGCCGGCCTAATTTTAGAACATAATTGATTCTTAATTGCAATCTAATAAGTTGCTAACTATTATAAAGTCCATATGTCTAAGGGAACACATACCTTGTAGATTCAGTATTCAGAATTCATATAATTCCTATGTTTAGCCTTCAAAGGAATAGCGGAATCAGCAAATTCATGCCAAAATGGACCTGGCAAGTTAATCAGTACTAATTAGTATATGCCAGATCTCCTTAGGACTAAGAGATAAGAAGAGAGGAGGAGGGAGCTAACCTTAACAATTTTAACAATTTTCAATAGTGTCCCCAATTAAAGGGACACACGTTTATCTAATATATAAATCACAATGTATCCGCCTAACTGGTTAGTGTATACTGACATATTTTAAGTGAGGCATCCTGATGTTAATTCAAAACAATACTATTGGGCATATCATAAAGGACCCCAATGGTAAAGGGCAACTACGTACATCAGATTTCACAATCATATAAATATACTGGGGTTTTTACAGACAAGGCTCATCAAGTACCATAACATACCTCATGGATCAACTATAGGCGTGAAATATGGATACGGATATGTTGTCCTTACAGTTTCACACAGGTAAAGACCTAAAGGGTCAAGTAAATAATAATAATAGATGACTATAAATGATATAATGATGCTATACCAATGTGCAAAAGGACTAATTAGATCCCATACCTATGTGTATATATAATACATCAAAGAACTAGGGGATTAGACATTGCTCACAGCATAACAGGTATGTAATGAGACATCCGCCTGAATGGTGTTGTTTGTCATCATATAGAGAACACACTACAATTTGTAGATCATAACAGGGTATCAAACCAAAATATCTGTATATATATTTATATGTATTTTTGAACATAATGTTTACCAATATATAGGTTAATCCAAAGTTAAGCACCTTTTGGGCCTATTGGTGAAAATATACATACAAAATCATAAATTAAATGGAGCCTTTTTCTAAAACATATGAAAGATCCTTACTTTCCCAAGAACAGCCAGTTGTGATCCAGTATCCATGCAATGCAGCATGGGAGCTGGATTTGAACTTATATAGGGGAAGTGATATGACATCACTTCCCTAATTGGGCTAATAGATACTAAGTTTACCTGTGCTTATCTAATATAAAGATATACTTTTATTGTTAGTGCAGTTAATTCTGTGTGTAAACATAAAACTTCTGATATGTTTACATCAAATCTTATTATATGAAAAGTGCTATATAAACCTTAATTACTCCAATTGCCCCTAATATAACAATAAAAATAGTCAAGTGTGCACCTGAGCTACACCGAGTGACAGTATACTTAACCAATGGGGATAATGGGGGGCGGGACATACATCAAGCTGGATGTTTAAATAAACAGTGGAGGTGGTATAGATTAAATTGTCTCACATTCCACCTATATACGCCATACATGGCGCCCCTCCCAGACATACAATTTCGGCGCCACGATCCGAGCACAGCATAGCGCCAGGGGAGCTGTCCCCGTCAGTCCGTGTCCCGTGGGCCAACCACGTGATGCGGAACTAGAGCTGCTTGCGTTCCAGCGCTATGACGACCAGCGATACGCAAAGCCGCCTGTGTGTTCCCTTATTAGCTCCGGCCGCGAGGTGCTGGTGTCCCGGTGGGGAAGCAAAGAAATCAGTAGTTAGTGAACAGAAGTGTTAGTTTAGCAATATAGAGTGAACAATACCTTATTTAAAGGTTTAACCCTATATATTGGTTAGAATACTATGTGTACTATAACATGCTATCTTAAAAGTGTATATAAAAATAAAAATAATTATAAAGATAAGGCCATGGATTTAGTTTGTGTTTATAGTTCTGGAGTTGATACAGGCAGTTATATTGCTTTATACAGTGCTTCCTTAATCCAATATCCTAGTAACTATCACATTTTAAATTAATGCTGACAGTAACTTGTGACTCAATCTAATTCATATTATAAAGAGAAAGGCTCCATTTGTACATAAAAAGTTTTTTCCTCCTTTCCTTAGAATGAATACAGTATATATAATTATTTTTTGCAATGTGAACATATACAATTTTGCTTTGCCCCCCAACATGATGTTATTCCTAACTATTGTCATTATACAAAAACTCAGCATTCTAAACACTGTGTTAACTAATTAGTAACATATTGACCCAGTTACACTACGTTGCTACATACAATAGGTAGGGGGGGGGGGGGGGAGGAGAGGGGAGAGACAGAACCAGTAAATTGAAAAAAGAGAAAAAGGGAGAAAACAAGGCTTGGCCTATAAGGGACAAGACGTGATATTGATCTCTTTTGAGAAGCCTTCACTAAAGGAAACATGCCATGTCAATGTTCTCATTGAGTCCATAGAAATAAGGGTGTTCAAGGTGTATATCCAGTAGGATTCTCTCTGGGCTAAATAAAGATCCCTATCACCTCCTCTTTTGTTCTCCGTGATGTGATCAAGGACTGTGAACGTCAAACCCTGGATTTCAGAATTATGACATTCCTGAAAGTGTCGAGGGAGACTATGATTCTGAACTTTATTCCTGAATTCTTGTTTTCAGACATCTCTTGTTTTACCAATATAAGAAAGCTTGCAGGGACAATCAATTTTATAGATGACATAATTAGTGTTACATGTTACTACAGTTCTCAATTTATGTAATCGGCCTCTTTCATCTTTCCAGCTAGAACTTTTTTTTGTCAATGTGACGACAGCAAATGCATTTATTGCAAGGGAATAGACCTGTTCTTAACATTAAAGGGTGCTTAATAGAGCTACCTCTTTGAGGTTGGCAGGATTGTAACTGGCTTGGGGCCAGAATGTTTTTAAGGTTTCTGGACTTTCTAAATACTACATTTGGTCTATCGGGCAAGTGTGGACCCAAAATGGGATCTCTGAGCAGGAGATGCCAGTGTTGGTTCAAAATACGTCTAATTTTCACGTTCTCTTGATTAAATTGGGTAATGAATGGTCTCTCAATCTTTTGATTCTCCTTTCTTATTCCTTCTATTGCAAAGAATCTCTTTCTATCGATCTTTGATGCTCGGATTTGATAGTTTCGAAGCACTGTCTTATCATATCCCCTATCAACAAATTGTTCTACCAAGGCTGACGATTGTTCCCAATAACTGGACAAATCACTACAGTTCTTTCTCATCCTCATAAATTGTGAATAAGGTACTGTCGTCTTCCATCTGTTAAGGTGGCAACTGTTGTGCGGAATGAAGCTGTTAGCATCAGTATCTTTAAAGAAGGTTCTGGTGTTTAGAGTGCCATCATCTTCTATGCTAAGAAGGATATCCAAATAGTCGATGGTACACGGATGATGTTTGTATGTGAACCTGAGATTGTAGGGATTGTTCTGAATAGATGAGATAAAGCAAGTCAATGTCTCTAGGTCTCCATCCCAGATCAAAATCAGGTCATCTATATACCTTTTGTAGAATTTAATGTTAGGATATTTAAACCCATCATTAGTATAGATAGTCTCATGCTCCCACAGGTCCATATAGATATTGGCATACGATGGGGCAAACTTTGTCCCCATCGCTGTGCCTTGTTGCTGTAAGTAGAACTGTCCCTCGAACTCAAAATAATTCCGGTTCAACACGAACCATATGCTTTCCAGCATGAAATCTCTCTCATCTTTGGAGACCAAATTATCGGCTAGCAGGATTCTCTCCACTGCTTCTAATCCTTTGTTATGAGGGATGGAGGTATAGAGGGCCTGAACATCGATGGTGACCCAACAGTAGGAGGAAAGCCACTGAACCTCATTGAGACTCATTAAAAGGCCAGTTGAATCTTTCAAATATGACAACTGCTTCTTCACATATGGCTGTAATTTAATATCCAGGAAATGTGACAGGTTGGCTGTTAAGGAATCCACACCTGTCACTATTGGTCTACCGGGAGGTGGAATTATACCCTTATGGACCTTGGGCAGGTGATAGAATATAGGTATTTTAGGTTTCTTATTAAACATATATTCAAATTCTTCTTTGAGGATCACCTCTTTGTTTTTAGCCCCATGTAATAGATTATGGAGTTCTTCTATGAATTTTTCTGTTGGATCTTCTTTAAGCAATTCATAAGTGGAAGTGTCATTAATTTGTTTAGGAGCTTCACTAACATAAGCAGACCTCTCTTGTATAACGACAGCGCCTCCTTTGTCTGCCATTTTGATCACTATTTCGTCATCATTTTTAAGCTGTTTAATAGCTAATCTCTCCTGGGGTGTGAGGTTGTCACAAAATTTATCATTTTGGAGCTTCAATTTCCTAAAATCCTCTTTAACGGAGTCGAAGAAGAAATCTATATGGTGACCCCTGGACTCCACCAGATAATATCTCGAGGGGGGGGGGGGGCAACTAAGGGTTTCATTCGAGGCTCATAGTTCAAATTCTGTACAGGATTTTTTAAGAAATGCCTCTTAAGGGTTAAACTACGTACATATTTATTGAGGTCAACAAATAGGCCGAATTTATTTACATGTTGGTTTGGGGCAAATTTGAGACCTTTATTCAATATGGATGTCTGTGGGTGGGATAATTCCTTTTTAGGGGTATATGCAATTCACGGCAAATCGCGGCAAATAATCGCCGTTTTTTAATTCGACACAATTCGACAGGTTAATTCCGGCAGGTGGCTGCCGGAATTCACCATATTCAATGAAAAACGGATTCGACAGTCCCGCGGGCGAAAAACGGCCGATTTGCCGGATTTTGCCGCAAATTAAAAAAACGGGGAAAAACGGGAAAAACCCGGAAAAAAATGGCGTGGGGTCCCCCCTCCAAAGCATAACCAGCCTCGGGCTCTTCGAGCTGGTCCTGGTTCTAAAAATGCGGGGAAAAAATTGACAGGGGATCCCCCGTATTTTTAAAACCAGCACCGGGCTCTGCACCTGATGCTGGTGCAAAAAATACGGGGGACAAAAAGAGTAGGGGTCCCCCGTATTTTATACACCAGCATCGGGCTCCACTAGCTGGACAGATAATGCCACAGCCGGGGGTCACTTTTATACAGCGCCCTGCGGCCGTGGCATTAAATATCCAACTAGTCACCCCTGGCCGGGGTACCCTGGGGGAGTGGGGACCCCTTCAATAAAGGGGTCCCCCCCCAGATACCCAAGGGCCAGGGGTGAAGCCCGAGGCTGTCCCCCCCATCCAAGGGCTGCGGATGGGAGGCTGATAGCCTTGAGTAAAATGACAGAATATTGTTTTTTCCAGTAGTACTACAAGTCCCAGCAAGCCTCCCCCACAAGCTGGTACTTGGAGAACCACAAGTACCAGCATGCGGAAGAAAAACGGGCCCGCTGGTACCTGTAGTACTACTGGAAAAAAATACCCAAATAAAAACAGGAGACACACACCTTGACAAGTACAACTTTATTACACACTGCCGACACACACATACTTACCTATGTTGACACGCCGACTGCCACAGTCTCCGACGATCCGAGGTACCTGTGAAAAAAATTAGACTCACCTCAATCCAGTGTCCGGGAGATAATCCACGTACTTGTTAAAAAAAAAACACGAACACCCGTACCATGCCGGACTGAAAGGGGTCCCATGTTTACACATCAGACCCCTTTCCCCGAATGCCTTGACACCACGTGACTCCTGTCACTGAGGTCCCTTCAGGAAATCAGGAAGCGCTACTTCCGTGGTGCTCACCTGATTGGCTGTGCGCGTGTGACCTCAGACAGCGCATCGCAAAGCCTCTCCCATTACTTTCAATGGTGGGAACTTTGCCGTCAGCGGTGGGGTTACCCGCGGTCAGCCGCTGACCGGCGGGTGACCCCATCGCTAGCCGCAAAGTTCCCACCATTGAATATAATGGAGAGGCTTTGCGATGCGCTGTCAGCTCAGACGCGCACAGAGCCAATCAACAGAGTGCAAGGACGTTGCGCTCGCTGATTGGCTTACGAGACCTTTCAGTGACAGCTGTCACGGGGGGGTCTCTCTGCATTCGTGGAAAGGGGTCCCATGTGTCAACATGGGACCCCTTTCAGTCCGTGTGGTACGGGTGTCCGGTTTGTTTTTTTGACAAGATCGTGGATTTACCTCTGGACCATGGATGAGGTGAGTGTATTTATCTTTTCTTTTCAGGTACCCCTGGATTCTACTTGGAGAAGAGGACCGATGTCGGCGTGTGAACATAGGTAAGTATGTGTGTGTCGACGTATGAAATAAAGTTTTACTTTCACGGTGTCGGTCTCCTGTTTTTATTTGGGTATTTTTTCCCCAGTAGAACTACAGGTACCAGCGGGCCCGTTTTTCTCCCGCATGCTGGTACTTGTGGTTCTCCCCTTGATTGAAGGGGTCCCCACTCCCCCAGGGTACCCCGGCCAGGGGTGACTAGTTGGATATTTAATGCCACGGCCGCAGGGCGCTGTATAAAAGTGACCCCCGGCTGTGGCATTATCTGTCCAGCTAGTGGAGCCCGATGCTGGTGTATAAAATACGGGGGACCCCTACTCTTTTTGTCCCCCGTATTTTTTGCACCAGCATCAGGCGCAGAGCCCGGTGCTGGTTTTAAAAATACGGGGGAACCCCTCTCAATTTCCCCCCCGCATTTTTAGAACCAGGACCAGCTCGAAGAGCCCGAGGCTGGTTATGCTTTGGAGGGGGGACCCCACGCCATTTTTTTCAGGGATTTTACCATTCCATCCAAAAAATAAAAAAAATAAAAATATTTTTAAAAATATATAAATAATACTTGTGCCTCCAAAAAAGACAAACCAAGTACCTAATCCCTTCTAATATAAATAGATTTGATATTACCAAGAAAAAAAACCACAAAAAAAACATGTTTTAAATTTTTTTTATTAGTTTCACCCTCCAAAGTGTGGCGGATTGAAAATGACGAATTTACTGTCTAAAAGCACTGTTGTCGAATTTCCAAACTTAAATTGAATACACTTTGGTCGAATTGCAGCACTTGTATCATTGCAGAAAAGTCGAATTTGACAAAAGTCGAATTTCAAAAAGTCGAATTTTTAAAGTCCGTTTTTTTGACGGAAAGCACTGAATTGCATTGGCGATTTTTTTTTTGGGTCGAAAAAGTCCCGAAATTCGACAATTTCGGGAATTCGACCGCAATTGCATATACCCCATAGTAAGATTGATAATGCCTGGTTTGGAGGTTCTTGTAGGAAGTTGATGGCCCTTCTTTTTTTGTTGGGCGATTTTTCTTCCGCCCCTTGTGCCTCTTCTCCTGGGTTCAAATGCCTCTTTATTCCTTGTGGGGAATCCAAGCGAGTATGAAGTTGTTCTCTCTCTTGTTGATATGGAAAACCGACATTTCTCCTCCTCCCTAAAAAAGGCCCTCTCTTAGGGGAACCTGACCTTAGAGGTTCATAACGATTGTAGTGTGAGTATTTTTCTCTTAGTTCAACTGGGGACTGTTGGAATTGGTATGAAAGCTTTCTCCCAAATCTTCGCCCAGGGGACTGGTTGGAGCTCCTTCTCCTCCTCCTATAATTGTTTTCTCGTTTAGGACGTTGTCTGGGGATGTAATTACCTCTTTGATGGAATACTTCCTCATCATAGTCATCAGGTTCTCTTCTCCTTCCCCCCTGTACATAGTGTTCCCTAAAATCTTGTTTTGCGGAGCCACTATTATCCCAATCATGTACTTTTCCATTGGTATAATCAGATTTGTCCCTGGCGAATTTCTTTTGCTTACGCAAGATGATCTCATTCTCTAAAGAGTCCAATTTGTGTTGGAGATCTGCCACATCCCTCTTGAACTCCTCATCATCATTAAATTTGATGAGAACTGATCCCAGTTTATTTAGTTCGACTTCTAGTCCTTCTAGTTCTTTCTTTCTCTCAGTCACAATCAGGTCCACTAGCTTAGCAGCGCTCTCATCAAGAATCCTATTCCACTTGATGTTAAAGTCCTCGTTTATTAATCCCAATACAGGTGTCTTATTCAGCCTAAGACCTCTTGGGATCCGGCCTACTTCAAGGTATTTCTCAAGGGTAATTAGGTCATACCAACTTTTTAATTCTCTGGTAGCTAATTTTTCCATTCTATTGAGTAAATGATAATATTCATCATTATCCTCCTCTGTTTGTTCCATGTCTGGCACATCTTCTAAAAAGATTGTCTTACATTTTAGGTTCCTACTTTTACGATTATTGAATAGAGGCATTATGCCGAGCTGCAATGGAGAGTGACTAACAAGAATAAATACACCAAACAAATACTCTCCTCCTGCGCTATTTTATAGGTATTAGATAAAGTGAGATAAGAAAGTTTCTTAAGAAGGGCAGCCTGTTTCACTGAGTTCCTTGTTAGACTGAACTAGGTATAGAAATGTGGAAAAAAAGAGAAAAGTGGCGCCCAGGGATTAGTATAACCCGTAGAATGTACAGAACCCTATGGGTTTCACAAATATTACTGATTTTAAAACAAAAACATGAACTGTTCCTTCATAAAAGTTTATTAAAATTTACAGAAACAAAATGACATGTCCATCATGTTACATAGACATTATGATGTAATTTCTCTTATAATGATCCATCACTGAAATTGTGGAGGAATGTAGACACTTTTAAGCAATATCTTAAATCCTTCCTCATAGGATATTCAGAGATCACATCAAGTACAAAAACCCAACGCGTTTCGTCTAGTAACTAGACTTCATCAGGGGTATGTCTAAAAATCATAAGACAACTAGTCAATATATTATACAGTATTACATAAAATAGGACAATAAAACAATATAGTACATGGAACAGTCCAATAACAAAAATGTGCGAGACATGTTGGAACAGAGCTAGAGATGATCAATAGACCATCAACATGATTGAAAGCATTCCAAAAAATAATAGTAATAATGAAAGTCCATTTGTATCTTAGATACTTGACATACCTTTTGATATTAACGTCAATCTAAAAGTACTCAGTCAAGGTGGTCAATCAGAATTGTTTGAAGGATGACTTCAAAGCATCACTAATAGGTACTGCTGAGGTTTCAAGCCGGCCTAATTTTAGAACATAATTGATTCTTAATTGCAATCTAATAAGTTGCTAACTATTATAAAGTCCATATGTCTAAGGGAACACATACCTCGTAGATTCAGTATTCAGAATTCATATAATTCCTATGTTTAGCCTTCAAAGGAATAGCGGAATCAGCAAATTCATGCCAAAATGGACCTGGCAAGTTAATCAGTACTAATTAGTATATGCCAGATCTCCTTAGGACTAAGAGATAAGAAGAGAGGGGGAGGGAGCTAACCTTAACAATTTTAACAATTTTCAATAGTGTCCCCAATTAAAGGGACACACGTATATCTAATATATAAATCACAATGTATCCGCCTAACTGGTTAGTGTATACTGACATATTTTAAGTGAGGCATCCTGATGTTAATTCAAAACAATACTATTGGGCATATCATAAAGGACCCCAATGGTAAAGGGCAACTACGTACATCAGATTTCACAATCATATAAATATACTGGGGTTTTTACAGACAAGGCTCATCAAGTACCATAACATACCTCATGGATCAACTATAGGCGTGAAATATGGATACGGATATGTTGTCCTTACAGTTTCACACAGGTAAAGACCTAAAGGGTCAAGTAAATAATAATAATAGATGATTATAAATGATATAATGATGCTATACCAATGTGCAAAAAAACTAATTAGATCCCATACCTATGTGTATATATAATACATCAAAGAACTAGGGGATTAGACATTGCTCACAGCATAACAGGTATGTAATGAGACATCCGCCTGAATGGTGTTGTTTGTCATCATATAGAGAACACACTACAATTTGTAGATCATAACAGGGTATCAAACCAAAATATCTGTATATATATTTATATGTATTTTTGAACATAATGTTTACCAATATATAGGTTAATTCAAAAGTTAAGCACCTTTTATGCCTATTGGTGAAAATATACATACAAAATCATAAATTAAATGGAGCCTTTTTCTAAAACATATGAAAGATCCTTACTTTCCCAAGAACAGCCAGTTGTGATCCAGTATCCATGCAATGCAGCATGGGAGCTGGATTTGAACTTATATAGGGGAAGTGATATGACATCACTTCCCTAATTGGGCTAATAGATACTAAGTTTACCTGTGCTTATCTAATATAAAGATATACTTTTATTGTTAGTGCAGTTAATTCTGTGTGTAAACATAAAACTTCTGATATGTTTACATCAAATCTTATTATATGAAAAGTGCTATATAAACCTTAATTACTCCAATTGCCCCTAATATAACAATAAAAATAGTCAAGTGTGCACCTGAGCTACACCGAGTGACAGTATACTTAACCAATGGGGATAATGGGGGGCGGGACATACATCAAGCTGGATGTTTAAATAAACAGTGGAGGTGGTATAGATTAAATTGTCTCACATTCCACCTATACACGCCATACATGGCGCCCCTCCCAGACATACAATTTCGGCGCCACGATCCGAGCACTGCAAAGCGCCAGGGAAGCCGTCCCCGTCAGTCCGTGTCCCGTGGGCCAACCACGTGATGCGGAACTAGAGCTGCTTGCGTTCCAGCGCTATGACGACCAGCGCTACACAAAGCCGCCTGTGTGTTCCCTTATTAGCTCCGGCCGCGAGGTGCTGGTGTCCCGGTGGGGAAGCAAAGAAATCAGTAGTTAGTGAACAGAAGTGTTAGTTTAGCAATATAGAGTGAACAATACCGTATTTAAAGGTTTAACCCTATATATTGGTTAGAATACTATGTGTACTATAACATGCTATCTTAAAAGTGTATATAAAAATAAAAATAATTATAAAGATAAGGCCATGGATTAAGTTTGTGTTTACAGTTCTGGTGTTGATCCAGGCAGTTATATTGCTTTATACAGTGCTTCCTTAATCCAATATCCTAATAACTATCACATTTTAAATTAATGCTGACAGTAACTTGTGACTCAATCTAATTCATATTATAAAGAGAAAGGCTCCATTTGTACATAAAAAGTTTTTTCCTCCTTTCCTTAGAATGAATACAGTATATATAATTATTTTTTGCAATGTGAACATATACAATTTTGCTTTGCCCCCCAACATGATGTTATTCCTAACTATTGTCATTATACAAAAACTCAGCATTCTAAACACTGTGTTAACTAATTAGTAACATATTGACCCAGTTACACTACGTTGCTACATACAATAGGTAGGGGGGGGGGGGGGGAGGAGAGGGGAGAGACAGAACCAGTAAATTGAAAAAAGAGAAAAAGGGAGAAAACAAGGCTTGGCCTATAAGGGACAAGACGTGATATTGATCTCTTTTGAGAAGCCTTCACTAAAGGAAACATGCCATGTCAATGTTCTCATTGAGTCCATAGAAATAAGGGTGTTCAAGGTGTATATCCAGTAGGATTCTCTCTGGGCTAAATAAAGATCCCTATCACCTCCTCTTTTGTTCTCCGTGATGTGATCAAGGACTGTGAACGTCAAACCCTGGATTTCAGAATTATGACATTCCTGAAAGTGTCGAGGGAGACTATGATTCTGAACTTTATTCCTGAATTCTTGTTTTCAGACATCTCTTGTTTTACCAATATAAGAAAGCTTGCAGGGACAATCAATTTTATAGATGACATAATTAGTGTTACATGTTACTACAGTTCTCAATTTATGTAATCGGCCTCTTTCATCTTTCCAGCTAGAACTTTTTTTTGTCAATGTGACGACAGCAAATGCATTTATTGCAAGGGAATAGACCTGTTCTTAACATTAAAGGGTGCTTAATAGAGCTACCTCTTTGAGGTTGGCAGGATTGTAACTGGCTTGGGGCCAGAATGTTTTTAAGGTTTCTGGACTTTCTAAATACTACATTTGGTCTATCGGGCAAGTGTGGACCCAAAATGGGATCTCTGAGCAGGAGATGCCAGTGTTGGTTCAAAATACGTCTAATTTTCACGTTCTCTTGATTAAATTGGGTAATGAATGGTCTCTCAATCTTTTGATTCTCCTTTCTTATTCCTTCTATTGCAAAGAATCTCTTTCTATCGATCTTTGATGCTCGGATTTGATAGTTTCGAAGCACTGTCTTATCATATCCCCTATCAACAAATTGTTCTACCAAGGCTGACGATTGTTCCCAATAACTGGACAAATCACTACAGTTCTTTCTCATCCTCATAAATTGTGAATAAGGTACTGTCGTCTTCCATCTGTTAAGGTGGCAACTGTTGTGCGGAATGAAGCTGTTAGCATCAGTATCTTTAAAGAAGGTTCTGGTGTTTAGAGTGCCATCATCTTCTATGCTAAGAAGGATATCCAAATAGTCGATGGTACACGGATGATGTTTGTATGTGAACCTGAGATTGTAGGGATTGTTCTGAATAGATGAGATAAAGCAAGTCAATGTCTCTAGGTCTCCATCCCAGATCAAAATCAGGTCATCTATATACCTTTTGTAGAATTTAATGTTAGGATATTTAAACCCATCATTAGTATAGATAGTCTCATGCTCCCACAGGTCCATATAGATATTGGCATACGATGGGGCAAACTTTGTCCCCATCGCTGTGCCTTGTTGCTGTAAGTAGAACTGTCCCTCGAACTCAAAATAATTCCGGTTCAACACGAACCATATGCTTTCCAGCATGAAATCTCTCTCATCTTTGGAGACCAAATTATCGGCTAGCAGGATTCTCTCCACTGCTTCTAATCCTTTGTTATGAGGGATGGAGGTATAGAGGGCCTGAACATCGATGGTGACCCAACAGTAGGAGGAAAGCCACTGAACCTCATTGAGACTCATTAAAAGGCCAGTTGAATCTTTCAAATATGACAACTGCTTCTTCACATATGGCTGTAATTTAATATCCAGGAAATGTGACAGGTTGGCTGTTAAGGAATCCACACCTGTCACTATTGGTCTACCGGGAGGTGGAATTATACCCTTATGGACCTTGGGCAGGTGATAGAATATAGGTATTTTAGGTTTCTTATTAAACATATATTCAAATTCTTCTTTGAGGATCACCTCTTTGTTTTTAGCCCCATGTAATAGATTATGGAGTTCTTCTATGAATTTTTCTGTTGGATCTTCTTTAAGCAATTCATAAGTGGAAGTGTCATTAATTTGTTTAGGAGCTTCACTAACATAAGCAGACCTCTCTTGTATAACGACAGCGCCTCCTTTGTCTGCCATTTTGATCACTATTTCGTCATCATTTTTAAGCTGTTTAATAGCTAATCTCTCCTGGGGTGTGAGGTTGTCACAAAATTTATCATTTTGGAGCTTCAATTTCCTAAAATCCTCTTTAACGGAGTCGAAGAAGAAATCTATATGGTGACCCCTGGACTCCACCAGATAATATCTCGAGGGGGGGGGGGGGCAACTAAGGGTTTCATTCGAGGCTCATAGTTCAAATTCTGTACAGGATTTTTTAAGAAATGCCTCTTAAGGGTTAAACTACGTACATATTTATTGAGGTCAACAAATAGGCCGAATTTATTTACATGTTGGTTTGGGGCAAATTTGAGACCTTTATTCAATATGGATGTCTGTGGGTGGGATAATTCCTTTTTAGGGGTATATGCAATTCACGGCAAATCGCGGCAAATAATCGCCGTTTTTTAATTCGACACAATTCGACAGGTTAATTCCGGCAGGTGGCTGCCGGAATTCACCATATTCAATGAAAAACGGATTCGACAGTCCCGCGGGCGAAAAACGGCCGATTTGCCGGATTTTGCCGCAAATTAAAAAAACGGGGAAAAACGGGAAAAACCCGGAAAAAAATGGCGTGGGGTCCCCCCTCCAAAGCATAACCAGCCTCGGGCTCTTCGAGCTGGTCCTGGTTCTAAAAATGCGGGGAAAAAATTGACAGGGGATCCCCCGTATTTTTAAAACCAGCACCGGGCTCTGCACCTGATGCTGGTGCAAAAAATACGGGGGACAAAAAGAGTAGGGGTCCCCCGTATTTTATACACCAGCATCGGGCTCCACTAGCTGGACAGATAATGCCACAGCCGGGGGTCACTTTTATACAGCGCCCTGCGGCCGTGGCATTAAATATCCAACTAGTCACCCCTGGCCGGGGTACCCTGGGGGAGTGGGGACCCCTTCAATAAAGGGGTCCCCCCCCAGATACCCAAGGGCCAGGGGTGAAGCCCGAGGCTGTCCCCCCCATCCAAGGGCTGCGGATGGGAGGCTGATAGCCTTGAGTAAAATGACAGAATATTGTTTTTTCCAGTAGTACTACAAGTCCCAGCAAGCCTCCCCCACAAGCTGGTACTTGGAGAACCACAAGTACCAGCATGCGGAAGAAAAACGGGCCCGCTGGTACCTGTAGTACTACTGGAAAAAAATACCCAAATAAAAACAGGAGACACACACCTTGACAAGTACAACTTTATTACACACTGCCGACACACACATACTTACCTATGTTGACACGCCGACTGCCACAGTCTCCGACGATCCGAGGTACCTGTGAAAAAAATTAGACTCACCTCAATCCAGTGTCCGGGAGATAATCCACGTACTTGTTAAAAAAAAAAACACGAACACCCGTACCATGCCGGACTGAAAGGGGTCCCATGTTTACACATCAGACCCCTTTCCCCGAATGCCTTGACACCACGTGACTCCTGTCACTGAGGTCCCTTCAGGAAATCAGGAAGCGCTACTTCCGTGGTGCTCACCTGATTGGCTGTGCGCGTGTGACCTCAGACAGCGCATCGCAAAGCCTCTCCCATTACTTTCAATGGTGGGAACTTTGCCGTCAGCGGTGGGGTTACCCGCGGTCAGCCGCTGACCGGCGGGTGACCCCATCGCTAGCCGCAAAGTTCCCACCATTGAATATAATGGAGAGGCTTTGCGATGCGCTGTCAGCTCAGACGCGCACAGAGCCAATCAACAGAGTGCAAGGACGTTGCGCTCGCTGATTGGCTTACGAGACCTTTCAGTGACAGCTGTCACGGGGGGGTCTCTCTGCATTCGTGGAAAGGGGTCCCATGTGTCAACATGGGACCCCTTTCAGTCCGTGTGGTACGGGTGTCCGGTTTGTTTTTTTGACAAGATCGTGGATTTACCTCTGGACCATGGATGAGGTGAGTGTATTTATCTTTTCTTTTCAGGTACCCCTGGATTCTACTTGGAGAAGAGGACCGATGTCGGCGTGTGAACATAGGTAAGTATGTGTGTGTCGACGTATGAAATAAAGTTTTACTTTCACGGTGTCGGTCTCCTGTTTTTATTTGGGTATTTTTTCCCCAGTAGAACTACAGGTACCAGCGGGCCCGTTTTTCTCCCGCATGCTGGTACTTGTGGTTCTCCCCTTGATTGAAGGGGTCCCCACTCCCCCAGGGTACCCCGGCCAGGGGTGACTAGTTGGATATTTAATGCCACGGCCGCAGGGCGCTGTATAAAAGTGACCCCCGGCTGTGGCATTATCTGTCCAGCTAGTGGAGCCCGATGCTGGTGTATAAAATACGGGGGACCCCTACTCTTTTTGTCCCCCGTATTTTTTGCACCAGCATCAGGCGCAGAGCCCGGTGCTGGTTTTAAAAATACGGGGGAACCCCTCTCAATTTCCCCCCCGCATTTTTAGAACCAGGACCAGCTCGAAGAGCCCGAGGCTGGTTATGCTTTGGAGGGGGGACCCCACGCCATTTTTTTCAGGGATTTTACCATTCCATCCAAAAAATAAAAAAAATAAAAATATTTTTAAAAATATATAAATAATACTTGTGCCTCCAAAAAAGACAAACCAAGTACCTAATCCCTTCTAATATAAATAGATTTGATATTACCAAGAAAAAAAACCACAAAAAAAACATGTTTTAAATTTTTTTTATTAGTTTCACCCTCCAAAGTGTGGCGGATTGAAAATGACGAATTTACTGTCTAAAAGCACTGTTGTCGAATTTCCAAACTTAAATTGAATACACTTTGGTCGAATTGCAGCACTTGTATCATTGCAGAAAAGTCGAATTTGACAAAAGTCGAATTTCAAAAAGTCGAATTTTTAAAGTCCGTTTTTTTGACGGAAAGCACTGAATTGCATTGGCGATTTTTTTTTTGGGTCGAAAAAGTCCCGAAATTCGACAATTTCGGGAATTCGACCGCAATTGCATATACCCCATAGTAAGATTGATAATGCCTGGTTTGGAGGTTCTTGTAGGAAGTTGATGGCCCTTCTTTTTTTGTTGGGCGATTTTTCTTCCGCCCCTTGTGCCTCTTCTCCTGGGTTCAAATGCCTCTTTATTCCTTGTGGGGAATCCAAGCGAGTATGAAGTTGTTCTCTCTCTTGTTGATATGGAAAACCGACATTTCTCCTCCTCCCTAAAAAAGGCCCTCTCTTAGGGGAACCTGACCTTAGAGGTTCATAACGATTGTAGTGTGAGTATTTTTCTCTTAGTTCAACTGGGGACTGTTGGAATTGGTATGAAAGCTTTCTCCCAAATCTTCGCCCAGGGGACTGGTTGGAGCTCCTTCTCCTCCTCCTATAATTGTTTTCTCGTTTAGGACGTTGTCTGGGGATGTAATTACCTCTTTGATGGAATACTTCCTCATCATAGTCATCAGGTTCTCTTCTCCTTCCCCCCTGTACATAGTGTTCCCTAAAATCTTGTTTTGCGGAGCCACTATTATCCCAATCATGTACTTTTCCATTGGTATAATCAGATTTGTCCCTGGCGAATTTCTTTTGCTTACGCAAGATGATCTCATTCTCTAAAGAGTCCAATTTGTGTTGGAGATCTGCCACATCCCTCTTGAACTCCTCATCATCATTAAATTTGATGAGAACTGATCCCAGTTTATTTAGTTCGACTTCTAGTCCTTCTAGTTCTTTCTTTCTCTCAGTCACAATCAGGTCCACTAGCTTAGCAGCGCTCTCATCAAGAATCCTATTCCACTTGATGTTAAAGTCCTCGTTTATTAATCCCAATACAGGTGTCTTATTCAGCCTAAGACCTCTTGGGATCCGGCCTACTTCAAGGTATTTCTCAAGGGTAATTAGGTCATACCAACTTTTTAATTCTCTGGTAGCTAATTTTTCCATTCTATTGAGTAAATGATAATATTCATCATTATCCTCCTCTGTTTGTTCCATGTCTGGCACATCTTCTAAAAAGATTGTCTTACATTTTAGGTTCCTACTTTTACGATTATTGAATAGAGGCATTATGCCGAGCTGCAATGGAGAGTGACTAACAAGAATAAATACACCAAACAAATACTCTCCTCCTGCGCTATTTTATAGGTATTAGATAAAGTGAGATAAGAAAGTTTCTTAAGAAGGGCAGCCTGTTTCACTGAGTTCCTTGTTAGACTGAACTAGGTATAGAAATGTGGAAAAAAAGAGAAAAGTGGCGCCCAGGGATTAGTATAACCCGTAGAATGTACAGAACCCTATGGGTTTCACAAATATTACTGATTTTAAAACAAAAACATGAACTGTTCCTTCATAAAAGTTTATTAAAATTTACAGAAACAAAATGACATGTCCATCATGTTACATAGACATTATGATGTAATTTCTCTTATAATGATCCATCACTGAAATTGTGGAGGAATGTAGACACTTTTAAGCAATATCTTAAATCCTTCCTCATAGGATATTCAGAGATCACATCAAGTACAAAAACCCAACGCGTTTCGTCTAGTAACTAGACTTCATCAGGGGTATGTCTAAAAATCATAAGACAACTAGTCAATATATTATACAGTATTACATAAAATAGGACAATAAAACAATATAGTACATGGAACAGTCCAATAACAAAAATGTGCGAGACATGTTGGAACAGCAAGAAGCTAGAGATGATCAATAGACCATCAACATGATTGAAAGCATTCCAAAAAATAATAGTAATAATGAAAGTCCATTTGTATCTTAGATACTTGACATACCTTTTGATATTAACGTCAATCTAAAAGTACTCAGTCAAGGTGGTCAATCAGAATTGTTTGAAGGGATGACTTCAAAGCATCACTAATAGGTACTGCTGAGGTTTCAAGCCGGCCTAATTTTAGAACATAATTGATTCTTAATTGCAATCTAATAAGTTGCTAACTATTATAAAGTCCATATGTCTAAGGGAACACATACCTCGTAGATTCAGTATTCAGAATTCATATAATTCCTATGTTTAGCCTTCAAAGGAATAGCGGAATCAGCAAATTCATGCCAAAATGGACCTGGCAAGTTAATCAGTACTAATTAGTATATGCCAGATCTCCTTAGGACTAAGAGATAAGAAGAGAGGGGGAGGGAGCTAACCTTAACATTTTAACAATTTTCAATAGTGTCCCCAATTAAAGGGACACACGTATATCTAATATATAAATCACAATGTATCCGCCTAACTGGTTAGTGTATACTGACATATTTTAAGTGAGGCATCCTGATGTTAATTCAAAACAATACTATTGGGCATATCATAAAGGACCCCAATGGTAAAGGGCAACTACGTACATCAGATTTCACAATCATATAAATATACTGGGGTTTTTACAGACAAGGCTCATCAAGTACCATAACATACCTCATGGATCAACTATAGGCGTGAAATATGGATACGGATATGTTGTCCTTACAGTTTCACACAGGTAAAGACCTAAAGGGTCAAGTAAATAATAATAATAGATGATTATAAATGATATAATGATGCTATACCAATGTGCAAAAAAACTAATTAGATCCCATACCTATGTGTATATATAATACATCAAAGAACTAGGGGATTAGACATTGCTCACAGCATAACAGGTATGTAATGAGACATCCGCCTGAATGGTGTTGTTTGTCATCATATAGAGAACACACTACAATTTGTAGATCATAACAGGGTATCAAACCAAAATATCTGTATATATATTTATATGTATTTTTGAACATAATGTTTACCAATATATAGGTTAATTCAAAAGTTAAGCACCTTTTATGCCTATTGGTGAAAATATACATACAAAATCATAAATTAAATGGAGCCTTTTTCTAAAACATATGAAAGATCCTTACTTTCCCAAGAACAGCCAGTTGTGATCCAGTATCCATGCAATGCAGCATGGGAGCTGGATTTGAACTTATATAGGGGAAGTGATATGACATCACTTCCCTAATTGGGCTAATAGATACTAAGTTTACCTGTGCTTATCTAATATAAAGATATACTTTTATTGTTAGTGCAGTTAATTCTGTGTGTAAACATAAAACTTCTGATATGTTTACATCAAATCTTATTATATGAAAAAGTGCTATATAAACCTTAATTACTCCAATTGCCCCTAATATAACAATAAAAATAGTCAAGTGTGCACCTGAGCTACACCGAGTGACAGTATACTTAACCAATGGGGATAATGGGGGGGCGGGACATACATCAAGCTGGATGTTTAAATAAACAGTGGAGGTGGTATAGATTAAATTGTCTCACATTCCACCTATACACGCCATACATGGCGCCCCTCCCAGACATACAATTTCCGCGCCACGATCCGAGCACTGCAAAGCGCCAGGGAAGCCGTCCCCGTCAGTCCGTGTCCCGTGGGCCAACCACGTGATGCGGAACTAGAGCTGCTTGCGTTCCAGCGCTATGACGACCAGCGCTACACAAAGCCGCCTGTGTGTTCCCTTATTAGCTCCGGCCGCGAGGTGCTGGTGTCCCCGGTGGGGAAGCAAAGAAATCAGTAGTTAGTGAACAGAAGTGTTAGTTTAGCAAATATAGAGTGAACAATACCGTATTTAAAGGTTTAACCCTATATATTGGTTAGAATACTATGTGTACTATAACATGCTATCTTAAAAGTGTATATAAAAATAAAAATAATTATAAAGATAAGGCCATGGATTAAGTTTGTGTTTACAGTTCTGTGTTGATCCAGGCAGTTATATTGCTTTATACAGTGCTTCCTTAATCCAATATCCTAATAACTATCACATTTTAAATTAATGCTGACAGTAACTTGTGACTCAATCTAATTCATATTATAAAGAGAAAGGCTCCATTTGTACATAAATTTTTTTTCCTCCTTTCCTTAGAATGAATACAGTATATATAATTATTTTTTGCAGTGTGAACATATACAATTTTGCTTTGCCCCCCAACATGATGTTATTCCTAACTATTGTCATTATACAAAAACTCAGCATTCTAAACACTGGTGTTAACTAATTAGTAACATATTGACCCAGTTACACTACATTGCTACATACAAGTAGGTAGGGGGGGGGGGGGGGGGGGGGGGGGGGGTGGGGGGGGGGGGGGGGGTGGGGGGGGAGAGAGGGGACAGACAGAACCAGTAAATTGAAAAAAAGAGAAAAAGGGAGAAAACAAGGCTTGGCCTATAAGGGACAAGACGTGATATTGTTCTCTTTTGAGAAGCCTTCACTAAAGGAAACATGCCATGTCAATGTTCTCATTGAGTCCATTAGGGGATAAGGGTGTTCAAGGTGTATATCCAGTAGGATTCTCTCTGGGCTAAATAAAGATCCCTATCACCTCCTCTTTTGTTCTCCGTGATGTGATCAAGGACTGTGAACGTCAAACCCTGGATTTCAGAATTATGACATTCCTGAAAGTGTCGAGGGAGACTATGATTCTGAACTTTATTCCTGAATTCTTGTTTTTCAGACATCTCTTGTTTTACCAATATAAGAAAGCTTGCAGGGACAATCAATTTTATAGATGACATAATTAGTGTTACATGTTACTACAGTTCTCAATTTATGTAATCGGCCTCTTTCATCTTTCCAGCTAGAACTTTTTTTTGTCAATGTGACGACAGCAAATGCATTTATTGCAAGGGAATAGACCCTGTTCTTAACATTAAAGGGTGCTTAATAGAGCTACCTCTTTGAGGTTGGCAGGATTGTAACTGGCTTGGGGCCAGAATGTTTTTAAGGTTTCTGGACTTTCTAAATACTAACATTTGGTCTATCGGGCAAGTGTGGACCCAAAATGGGATCTCTGAGCAGGAGATGCCAGTGTTGGTTCAAAATACGTCTAATTTTCACGTTCTCTTGATTAAATTGGGTAATGAATGGTCTCTCAATCTTTTGATTCTCCTTTCTTATACCTTCTATTGCAAAGAATCTCTTTCTATCGATCTTTGATGCTCGGATTTGATAGTTTCGAAGCACTGTCTTATAATATCCCCTATCAACAAATTGTTTCTACCAAGGCTGACGATTGTTCCCAATAGCTGGACAAATCACTACAGTTCTTTCTCATCCTCATAAATTGTGAATAAGGTACTGTCGTCTTCCATCTGTTAAGGTGGCAACTGTTGTGCGGAATGAAGCTGTTAGCATCAGTATCTTTAAAGAAGGTTCTGGTGTTTAGAGTGCCATCATCTTCTATGCTAAGAAGGATATCCAAATAGTCGATGGTACACACGGATGAATGTTTGTATGTGAACCTGAGGATTGTAGGATTGTTCTGAATAGATGAGGATAAAGCAAGTCAATGTCTCTAGGTCTCCATCCCAGATCAAAATCAGGTCATCTATATACCTTTTGTAGAATTTAATGTTAGGAATATTTAAACCCATCATTAGTATAGATATTCTCATGCTCCACAGGTCCATATAGATATTGGCATAGCGATGGGGTAAACTTTGTCCCCATCGCTGTGCCTTGTTGCTGTAAGTAGAACTTGTCCCTCGAACTCAAAATAATTCCGGTTCAACACGAACCATATGCTTTCCAGCATGAAATCTCTCTCATCTTTGGAGACCAAATTATCGGCTAGCAGGATTCTCTCCACTGCTTCTAATCCTTTGTTATGAGGGATGGAGGTATAGAGGGCCTGAACATCGATGGTGACCCAACAGTAGGAGGAAAGCCACTGAAACCTCATTGAGACTCATTAAAAGGCCAGTTGAATCTTTCAAATATGACAACTGCTTCTTCACATATGGCTGTAATTTAATATCCAGGAAATGTGACAGGTTGGCTGTTAAGGAATCCAACACCTGTCACTATTGGTCTACCGGGAGGTGGAATTATAACCCTTATGGACCTTGGGCAGGTGATAGAATATAGGTATTTTAGGTTTCTTATTAAACATATATTCAAATTCTTCTTTGAGGATCACCTCTTTGTTTTTAGCCCCATGTAATAGATTATGGAGTTCTTCTATGAATTTTTCTGTTGGATCTTCTTTAAGCAATTCATAAGTGGAAGTGTCATTAATTTGTTTAAGAGCTTCACTAACATAAGCAGACCTCTCTTGTATAACGACAGCGCCTCCTTTGTCTGCCATTTTGATCACTATTTCGTCATCATTTTTAAGCTGTTTAATAGCTAATCTCTCCTGGGTGTGAGGTTGTCACAAAATTTATCATTTTGGAGCTTCAATTTCCTAAAATCCTCTTTAACGGAGTCGAAGAAGAAATCTATATGGTGACCCCTGGACTCCACCAGATAATATCTCGAGGGGGGGGGGGGGTGGGGGCAACTAAGGGTTTCATTCGAGGCTCATAGTTCAAATTCTGTACAGGATTTTTTAAGAAATGCCTCTTAAGGGTTAAACTACGTACATATTTATTGAGGTCAACAAATAGGCCGAATTTATTTACATGTTGGTTTGGGGCAAATTTGAGGACCTTTATTCAATATGGATGTCTGTGGGTGGGATAATTCCTTTTTAGGGGTATATGCAATTCACGGCAAATCGCGGCAAATAATCGCCGTTTTTTAATTCGACACAATTCGACAGGTTAATTCCGGCAGGTGGCTGCCGGAATTCACCATATTCAATGAAAAACGGATTCGACAGGTCCCGCGTTGCGAAAAAACGGCCGATTTTGCCGGATTTTGCCGCAAATTAAAAAAACGGGGAAAAACGGAAAAACCCGGAAAAAAATGGCGTGGGGTCCCCCCTCCAAAGCATAACCAGCTCGGGCTCTTCGAGCTGGTCCTGGTTCTAAAAATGCGGGGAAAAAATTGACAGGGGATCCCCCGTATTTTTAAAACCAGCACCGGGCTCTGCACCTGATGCTGGTGCAAAAAATACGGGGGACAAAAAGAGTAGGGGGTCCCCCGTATTTTATACACCAGCATCGGGGCTCCACTAGCTGGACAGATAATGCCACAGCCGGGGGTCACTTTTATACAGCGCCCTGCGGCCGTGGCATTAAATATCCAACTAGTCACCCCTGGCCGGGGGTACCCTGGGGGAGTGGGGACCCCTTCAATGAAGGGGTCCCCCCCCCAGATACCCAAGGGCCAGGGGTGAAGCCCGAGGCTGTCCCCCCCATCCAAGGGCTTGCGGATGGGAGGGCTGATAGCCTTGAGTAAAATGACAGAATATTGTTTTTTTCCAGTAGTACTACAAGTCCCAGCAAGCCTCCCCCACAAGCTGGTACTTGGAGAACCACAAGTACCAGCACGCGGAAGAAAAACGGGCCCGCTGGTACCTGTATACTACTGGAAAAAAAATACCCAAATAAAAACAGGAGACACACACCTTGACAAGTACAACTTTATTACACACTACCGACACACACATACTTACCTATGTTGACACGCCGACTGCCACAGTCTCCGACGATCCGAGGTACCTGTGAAAAAAATTAGACTCACCTCAATCCAGTGTCCGGGAGATAATCCACGTACGTGTTAAAAAAAAAACACGAACACCCGTACCATGCCGGACTGAAAGGGGTCCCCATGTTTACACATCAGACCCCTTTCCCCCCGAAATGCCTTGACACCACGTGGACTCCTGTCACTGAGGTCCCTTCAGAGAAATCAGGAAGCGCTACTTCCGTGGTGCTCACCTGATTGGCTGTGCGCGTGTGACCTCAGACAGCGCATCGCAAAGCCTCTCCCATTACTTTCAATGGTGGGGAACTTTGCCGTCAGCGGTGGGGTTACCCGCGGTCAGCCGCTGACCGGCGGGTGACCCCATCGCTAGCCGCAAAGTTCCCACCATTGAATATAATGGAGAGGCTTTGCGATGCGCTGTCAGC